>NW_011500228.1:231875-236599 GCF_000495115.2 Populus euphratica
TCAAGGTGAAAAGGTTATACTAATGGTGTAAGAATAAGTATAGTGTAAACTTAATATGGACTTTAATGTTTGATACTAACATGTTTTGTATTTGTTATCTTGTTCACTCTTTAATACTTTGCTTGTTAAATGACTAGTCTTGATTTATGTTGTATAACACTTGGTACAACAAATGCTTGGCACTTTCATAGCATATACTGTATGGTATAATCGACACCTGAACTATGAAAGGAACTTGATTTGTTGTTAACATAAGTTATAATCATGAATGTTTGTACTTATTAACATTAATCGAATAAGATGACTATGTAATCATGTTAACAATCTATAATCTGATTGGAACCTCCTTTGTGTGTGGTTTCCAATTTAATAATAATAGTTTATACTATACTTATTTGACATATCATTAGTGGATCCTCTAACCTTGACATTTGTTATTATCATTGTTTAATCATTACATTAGTGGGCCCAATACCTCTTCTCCAGTCTCAACTCAAACTCGTCGTGGTCCCCTTGGTGAGCATGGGTCCCCTATCCCATGGCCTGGCGTTGGAAACCCCAACTTTAAGGCGATGACTGGTGCTGCTGCTCCACCACCTCCTCATATGCCTGGTCAAGTTCAATTAGACCCTCCAGGTGCTCCAACAGTTCCTCAATCCCCTCCTCTTGTGCATTTCTCTAGTTACATGGCTACATCATCTTACACATTTTTGGATACAGATATGGGTATGTACAAAGACCAGTGGAGGTTCAGTCTTATTGGGTTCATTACTGGTAAGTTTCCAGGTTACACTTCACTCTCTACTTTTATCAATTCTTCCTGGAAACACAATGTTAATTTCTCCATGCACAATTCTGGTTGGTTAAACTTTAAATTTGATTATGAAATGAACATGTTAGAAGTGCTAAATGAAGGGCCTTACTATGTGCATGGCTAATTTTCAATTTTGAAAACTATACCTAAGTTCTTTGATTTTGATACCTCTGATATGGTTCGGATGCCAATATGGATTAGATTTCCTAATCTACCTTTTCAGTGCTGGTCCCCGCTTTGCCTCTCTAAACTAGCAAGCGTGATAGGGAAACAACTTCATTTGGATACTCCAACGTCCTCCATGACTCAGTTATCCTATGCTAGAGTGCTAGTTAAGACTGATTTGTTAGCTGATTTACCTACAATGATTAACATCTCTCTACCCGATGGTGCAACCATGACCTAGAAAGTGATATATGAATCGTTACCACCCTTTTGCAAACAGTGCAAAACCTTGGGGCACAACACCTCTTTCTGTCCCAACAATTCCAGCCACAAACACAAAAAGCATGCTCAGCCAACTCTTACTCCTTCTGGGTGCTCTAATCCTTCAGCATACACTGAAGCTGTTGAGAAACAGCCCCTTCAGGAGGAACCTCAAAGTGAGCTGGAGTTTGATCCAATGTCTGCTAAGGCCGTTGTGGCTGGGGAAGAGTGCACAAGTTTTTCTGATCGTAAGCAGGTCAAATTAGCTACACCTTCTGGTCCTATTAAAGATCATCCTCTTGGTGCTCCTCCGGTTGTGCCTGAAGATGATACCACTACTGAATTGCCACCTAGAAGGCAATATTTGACAAGGAGTAAAGCTGTAGCCACTTCTGGCCGCTCAAGGAAGGCCTTATGAAAGTGTCGTCCCTCTAACAACTCCTCTTCGGTTGAGACTATAGGCAACACAACCTCTGCTTCCTCATCCTCTTTATGATGTTTCCCTAGTTTTGACTAAGAAACCTATTCCTTCTCCCTATTTAGGTCTCTGCTTGCTTCAATTTTACTGGCTTTGTCTTTATGTTGCTGCCTTTGTTAGCTTGTCTCTTGTGTGTTGCTGGTTTCCTACCTGTAACTATTCTATTTCCTCTAGATAGCTGGACTGTTGGCCTTTCGGTCTGTTGTTGAGTTTTTCCTAGCTGTTCTTCTACTTACTTGTAGTGCGATTGCTTGGGTTTCTTTTTGCTAGTTTGCTGATTTTTCTGCTGGATATTTTGCTTGATGTTTTGCTTGTTGAAGCCTACTGGTTGGCAGTTGTTAGTCGCTGGCTAGCTATCTTCTATAGTCTTGGCTTGTAGGTTTTGAGGTGCGGAGGCGCTTTAAGTTGTTTGTGATGCGTTTCTGGGTAGGCATGCTGCTTATCTACTGGGTTGAAATGGATCAAGTTTGCTTGCTGCCCATCTGCTGGGTTGGATGGTTCTCCTCATCTCTGTTGTGGCTTTTTTTTGGTTCCAAATAGATGCCTTTTGCTAGGTTGGTTTGATGTATGTACTACTAGTACTATTTCAGGGAGTTTGTTCCTTTTGCTGATGTAGTCTTGCTGTTAGGTTGTTTAAGGAGCTTGTTCCCTTTACTGATGTCTGTTATGTAATACTGGTTTCCTGCTTGTTCTGCATGCTTGTCTTGCTGTTAGGTTGGGTTTTATTTGTTCAAGGGAGCCTGTTCCCTTTGCTAATGTATGTATTGTACTACTGGTTCCCAGCTTGTTTTGTAAGCTTGTCTTGCTATTTTTTATCTATATAATTCTTACATTTGATCAAAAAAAAAAAAGAACTTCATATGACCAAAAATATTTTGGAACATTCATTTAAAGAATTATGTCAAGAGTTTTTTCAAGCAGATCATGATTTTTACGTTTTAATATCCTACTTTGTTGAGGTGTGCCAACACAGTTAGTCTGGTACAATATGATATTAGAACATAAATATTGTATCATGTCTTTAGATATATATTCGGTGTCATTGTTAGATCGAAGGATTTTAATGTGAACTGAAAATTGATTTGTAATCAAAAAGTGAAAATATTTAAAACAACCAAATACTTTACTCTTAGATTTCAATAAGTACACCCAAGTAACCTAGAGAAATTAGCAATAAAAGTAGTAAAATATTTAAAACCATTAAAAGAAGTATAAAAAGGGTCCTTATACATCTGAATATACAAGTTTAAATGCATGGGTAGTTCGTGATATCAAAGAATCAAAAGGAAGTTTATATGATTTGAAAAAAATGACAAATCCTATAATTGAGAGGTTTTTTTAATTAAAACTAGACTTATGTTGCTAAGGATAAACTCTGAAGGATATGTTAGACGAAGATGTCATAATAGGTGTTTAGTGACAAATTGAAAGTTGTTTGAAATCCCATGGAAACTTGAGAATCTTAAGAGAAATATAGAGACTATGTAGGTAAAATCCTCCACCAATTATCTCCTTAGTTGTAAGGTGCTAAAACATAATTTTGTAAGGGGTTAAAAACACTTCACAATTTAGAATTGATGTTAACTTGCAGACAGAAAGCAAATAAAATGGAAATGAAAGAACATATAAAACATAAGGCATTACACTATTTGAAATTAGTTTGATTTTTCCCTTACCCTTTACACAAGCATCATTTTCATTAGTTATTGATACAAAAGTAGGAGTAGAAAATTGTTCAAAGTCAAGAATATTACTTAATTTGTTACATATATTATTTGTGGAGCCATAATCAACAATGCAAAGATCATGCAAATTTTCTAGTTCTAACACAGTTATAAAAGTAATCAAATACCTTGGTTTTCGGATAAACTTCAGCTAAAAATTCAACAAAATGACTAGAAGAGGAACTAGATGATTATGTTCTTAACAAGCAACTTTATCATGCAATTTCCCTTGACCATGCCTATCTTGTAGATAATTTGCAAAATCATTTATCACCGTAGCATGAGTAGTAGTAAAACTCTCGATGGAATGAGTAACAAGGTGAAAATTATGATTATTGACTTATCTTTGATGTCGTTGTTTATCCTTTGCAAACTTTAGTTAATTTCTAGATGAAGAAGCCAACACGATATATCAAATATCTAATATTATGACAATATTAGCACTTTAAATAAGATTGTTTGTCTTTATAAGATTTGGCGTTAGAGAGTGATCGAGAATGGACACGAGCATTAAAAAGTCTATGATTAATATCATGACTCATTATTTTGACGTGATAAACACGAGTATCAAGGAGTCTAGGATTAATATCACGAGTCATTACTTTTATGAGTATCTCTTCATGTTGAATAGTGGTGCAAATAGATTTTAAAGATGACAATTATGGGTTCATTAGGATGTGGCTTCATATATCTTCAAAATATGGGGTAAGACTTTCCAAAAGATGAAAAAATTGATCCTCTTTAGTTCTTTTTTGGTAAAACCACAACATCCATAATATAAAGGTAATACATCTCTAATTAATTTCAGAAGCTTTTCAAATAACCTAATAACTGAACAAAAGGTTTTTTGTCGATCTCGCAATGAATCTAAAATATCATGGCATGGTTGTTTTGGTTGTCATACATGTCACAAATAGCATTCTAAAGATCGAATGAAGATTCTAAATAGCTAAAAATCTTAGCAATATTGTGCTTCATTAAGTGAGGATCTAAATAGTAACCAATTGATTTTTGGACAACCATGCCTTATATTCTAGAGTATTCATATTTGGAGGGGGTGTGGAACCATTGATAAATCCTAGCTTAGAACTCCCACTAAAGGCAATAGTAATTGCCCTTGATCAAAGAAGGTAGTTGCATTTATTTAGCAATACTGAGTGTTGTAACCCAATTTTGGATTTACTAAAATTTTTTAGGAATGTTATTTTATCTAATTATTCATGACAAAAAAATATAATAAATAAAAAAAGAAAAAAAAGAGTTTAAAATATATTTTCTCGAG
>NW_011500228.1:238571-246565 GCF_000495115.2 Populus euphratica
CCCCCCGTCGTCGTGTCGCGTCACTGAGGACAACATTTGAGATGTTGATAACGTCAGAATAATTAGGAAGAGGGACTACTTTTGAGCCTTCATCTATAACATCCTTTGAGTATTCTTTCATAATAAAAAAAAAAGAAACAAATACTCAAAAAGAAGAAATCACCGCTATGATGCCATGAAAAAACTTAATGAATAACAATCTTGTATTAAATTGGATTATATTGAGCTTGCAAATTGTATTAATATATAAGGATTAGAGAAGGTAGCAAAATCATAGCTTTGTCCACGATACCTGCCCATGATCTTTGCCAAAAATATATGCTAATAATAACAATATAATCATATCTAAACTATGTAACAAACAAGCTATTCTAGGCAATGACATAATTACATATAAATTCAGAATATTTTGTAATATGATGGCCATTTCATTTGGCCCCACATTTCACTTTTTGTTCAAAACAATATGTTATTTACAGTGGCTGTAAAACTAGATCAATTTCTGGAGACAATGATGATAATGCAAACCAAGTTTGTTGGAATCCTTGCTTAATTGAATTTCATTATGAAATCTTAAACTAAGAATGAAGTGAATTTAACAGTATTGATGATGAATTGTAGCCGAAAATCTTATTGGTTCTTGATAGAACAAAGGTCTTTTGGTTCTTAAAAAGTTCATGTTTTAAGCATGTGGCACACTACAACAAAAACATCATATTTGATTCTTTTGCTATGGTGTACCATAAAAATAAACATAGTTTAAGAGAGTGTTTAAAAGTGTTATTATTATTATTTTTTGAAGTGTTTATTTATTTAGAAATATATTAAAATAATATTTTTTTTTATTTTAAAAATTATTTTTGACATAAATGATATATATATATATTAATTTTAAATAAAAAATTAATTATTTTAGAAATGTCATGTCAAATATGTTCTCAGACCACCCTGAGCCTTATATGTTATGGAGAAAGTGACCTTAAATGGTCAATGTTTACACAATACATGTAAGTACTAGTTTCAATGTTTGGGGGTTTTTCACGAAACAAATATTTTGGTTTCTTCCCCTAATTCTCTGATGATCTACATATATGAATCAATGTGACTGTTGTTCTAGTGGTAGCATTGCAGTTTTAATTAGTATAGAAAAGAAGTCATCATTGTATCTCTGATTTTGTTTCTCTTTTCAGTCTTGGATTCGTAATGTGTATGCTTCATTTTACAGTGTGGAAATTAACTATTTAGTTAGGCATATGGATAGCCTTTAGGAAATTGGTTATGTAAATGGTATTTGTTCTTCCACTATTTTTCGAAAGAGTATATATATCAAATGAAAGCTAGTTCTTTTTCAGTTATTCAATATCTGAAACCCTTGCATATAAATTATCTATAGTTTTATGGTTAGCAGTGCCTTATGTAGGTCATAAGGCTCTTACTAGCTCCATTATCACCGGTCATGATCTCGCTTTAATATGCAAGTATTTTATAGGTGTATAACCAAAGCATTCAAGTCATCTGGCTTCAAAGCATACTGTGATAGACTCTAGAGAAATAAGTTGAACAAGAGGCATTCCTATGATTTCATACCCTCTTATTTGTATTCACTATTCTTTAATTTTTACATTGGATGTCTTGTAATTTCAAAGTTTTTGAAATATATCCCCTCTAGGGTTAAGCATTTTCGGTTCGGTTTGATTTTGGATCAAAATAAACAATCAAATTGATTTTTTAAAATTTTTGAACTGAACCGAAAACCCATTCAAACCGATTAATTTTAGTTCAGTTTGATTTTTTCCCCTTCCAAACTGGTTCAAACTGAAATGCAATGCCAAGATGTCATCCTTTAAGAACCCACAAAGTTGTTCTTGTTGTTATAACTTTTTGCAAAACAAAAAATGATTGTAAAAAAACAATATCAGTTCTTAGTAATCACTGTTTTGATTTTTTTGGACACTCTTCAACTTTTAGACTAGAAATAAACCCTCTCAGGCAATCAAGGTGGGATATTTTTATGTCATGACCCATGCAGGAGAATCGAGCAAATCAATGGAAGAATCATTAGCAGTTCACCTCTAACATGACAAGTTTGAGAGATAAGAGATGAGAGTCAGAGAGCATGAAAGACTGGAAAAGAAGAAAATAAATTTGACTCACATGTTGAAAAGAAATATTAAAGTTTTACCTGTAATCAATTACTTTTCCTTTATGTTGATCTTTAGAATCCAATCCATGTCTTATATCCAAATCATTTGAGAGATGAGAGACAGAGAGCATGATAGTTGTGAATGAAAAGGACCCTTCAAACTGTGAAAGCATTCAAAGGGTTAATAGGAAGGGAGGGGGCGGCTATATGAAAGGGGAAGAAATGATAAATGGTCTGCTAGGGTTATTGATGTCTAATGGCTAATGGGAGGGAGGAGACGACTCGTAACTTGGTTTATTCTTTTTATTTTTAAACTGAACTGGTTTGGTTCGGTTTGGGTTGGCCAGTTCAGGCATACCAAAATTGAAAACCAAACCAAATCGGATATTTTTCTAAATATTTTAACCAGTTTAATCAATTTTTTAACTAGTTCGGTTTTTTTTATTGATTTTTTTCTTGATTAAATTGGATTTGTAGTTTTTTTTCCTCACCCCTGATCCTTTCACTAACTTCTGGAAAGCTATTCAGAAGATTTAAGAAGAATGTTTGAATGCTTCGGCGCGGTGTAATCAAGCAAGCTATCAGTCTAGGTTTAGAAAAAAGTTCAGATTGTAGCAGAAAATCATTTAATCAGGCTAGTTACATTTTCTGATAGTCACACAGAATCAGATTTATGGATACTAAGATACTATTTTCATGTTACGTTGATTCATCTGCAGGTCAGTGTTGGTTTCAGTTCCATATGTAGATGTCAAAACAAAACAACAATGATATATGCTTTTAAAGAGTGTTTCATTCAGATTCAGCAAACATCAGATACATTGAAAGAAATACAAGGATATACGCTCATATTCCAGATCAAGTGTAACTTTTGTATCTAAAAGAACCTTCTTTCAATGCTTAGAGAGTTAGAAGTGTCATCATGATAACTAGGTTGATGTCCATTATGAGACTGGTTCGCAAACTATCTTTATTAGCTGATGATGAGTGAGGTGTTGAGTGGAAAAAACCATCCATAGAAGGGGCAGTTGCTGGAGTTGATGCAGGAGTGGACACGGGTGAGGTGGGTGGGGATGGAGGAGACATCGTGGGAGTCATTTCTGGTGACTGTAATGGGTGAGAGATCCTAAATTTCTGAAGGTGAAGGAGGTGAAATGGGAGGAGTGACCAGGGAAACAGGTACCGGTAAAATAAGATATATTAACTAATAATTAACTAATAATAAGATATATTTTTTTATTTTGAACAATGATTATTGTGAACAAATTCTTGTAAAATAAAAAAGAAAGGGAAAAAAGGGTTTTATTCCATCCACATAGTGTTGATATTGAACCAGTCAATCTTCAAACAAGTTTTCCTTTCTTTATCAAGCTTGGAATTGATTATACGAGAATGATTAGGGTTTTGAAATATTGTATTTGATTATAATTGAACCTAGCTCGTATACTATCACGAACAAAAATAATTGTTTCTCGATTTTCTATACTATTCACTCACTATCTATTTATCACACATTTAATTTACCAACTCCATTTTCATTTATTTGTTCTTGTTAATTAATAAAGTTAATAACTTGTAGTGCTTCTATGATCAACTTATACAGAGAGAGAGATTATTTTTATGCCCCAAAAAGTTTAATTTCCAGCTTTTTTTTTTTATCCCTTTAAATTGTAAAGGGCCTGACCCCGTGGATTAAGAACTAGGGCAAGTAGCCCAACTAATAGATTAGAGATTCAGGGTATTGAATATATCGAACTAGGACCAACCTAATATACGTAACAAGGCCGCGCCAAGATTTCCATGTCCTCTTGCCAATTATTAATTATTAACAAAAACTAAAGTTTATGGGTAAAATTCTTCAACATTTTTTACGATTTATCCTTCTACAATTTATTAATTGTGTAATAAAAAAATTTAATTTGATCATTAAACTTGAATCTCTAATCAATTAGTTGAAAATGGAGTGAAAAATTTAACTTGATTAGGCTATATAAATTTGAATCCAATTGCATGTTTTTTTTAATAAAGTTAAATTAAAGAAAAAACTGGAGTAAAAAATGAGGGTAGTGACATTAGTGGTTGCATTGAGATTTTTTGAACAGTTCATTTTCATTCTTTTTTTTAGTTATTAGATAATTGATTCCTATAATTAAAAAAAATGAATTTTAGAGCCAAACTTCATTTCTTTTATTTATTGTTTTTTTTTTGGTGAAGGAGAAAGAGAAGTTCGCTAGATTTTGGTTTGGAGAGAACAAGATTTATTATTAAGAAGGATTTAAACTTTTACTTTTATTCGTACCATTATATTTCTCATTATTAAACAACACATGAGGTTTGGGAAGACAATATGTAATTACTGTGTTAACTAGTCGCTATGTTCGTGAGTGAAAAAATATATGTTACTTAATTTACAGCGAAGACATTGTTCCTCAGTAAGAAAGATTTGCTTTAAACATTAAAAAAATATCAATAAATAAAAATTTAACTTAGAAAAATAATTAAATAACAATATAGCTTACTTTAAGTAGGACGCACTAAATGTGATGTATCTTTTTCTTACACAACTAGTTCTTTACTCAGATTTTCACAGACTATAGGTTTTCTAATAACTATAATACTAAATGACGACTCTTGAATCTTACTCAAAATTTTATGATTAAACCCAAAATATTTTCCTTTTCTAACACCACCTCTAAGGAGGCATTTTAAAGTGAGCTGTTCAATGTCGTCTCGTAACGCAAACATCCAGCACATTAACAACCAACTTAAAGCAAGATTAAACAAGAAAAAACAATATTTTTATACATTAATCAAAATCCAAGCTCAAAACTATATAAAACCATAACAAATCCAAAATATCATTAAAACATGTAAGGAAGAGTTAGATCTTACGAGTGTGCCTCATAGACATCACCTCTTAAATTAAGAGAAATTTATACCTTAAAAGCTCATTAATGATTGTTGTCCCTTTATGCTTTTCTTTTACAAAATATATCTTTATCACACTTAATGCTTGATCCTTTGATCAAAATAAAAAGGTTTTAGAATGGTGGTAACAACTAAAAATTATGTACCTTACTGGTTTGCAATGGTGGTTTTGTAACAAACTTGATTTTGTATATTCTTAGTGATTTTGCTAAAGTTAGAGTTTAAGGAGTTGTTTCTAGTCTTTTTATCTTGAGAGAAACATGACAAAATTTTGATAAGAACCCACTGAAATGGTTTACAATGTGAATGCATGAAAAAACAAGTGGTTTTACACAATAGATATCACAATTAAAGTCGATTGAAATGACCACTTTTGAAGCCTTATCGTAACACTTTTGACATTATTATCATCAAAAACTACATGAAGTTAGAAAAAAGGATGCACACTTTTTCTTTGGATCTAATTTTTCTTCATTTAAAGGTATGTAGCTTCATATTTATTTGTTTAAATATGTCAATATGATCAGTTTAGAACTACCCAAATAAAAAAATAAACAATGGGCAAATAACATGTCGTTTACCCTTTATTCCAAATGATTTGTTTTGAATATTAACTAGACAATATGTCATCTAGTTACTAAGAAATTAGGGTTTGTAATATGTTATTTGGTCAAAATTCAATTTAGTCCCTATACTCTTAAATCTTATTGATTTTATCCTTAATTACCCTATAATTTTAAATTTTGTGCAATTTTATCCTTATCAAATTCAATTACAAACCCTAGAGTCCAGTTCCTTTTTTTTTTTTTTACTTCAATCATTGTTTTCTAATTTATGTAAATTGACCCTTAATTGATAATTTATCTTTCAATTTTATTTAATTTTGGCTATTGATTTTGATGATTTTAGTTCTTGTAGCCATATGCCTTTTTTTTTTCTTTGAATTTCTTCTATCAAGTCCTCAATTTCCCATCAAAATTTCAATATTTATACAATTAAACTCTTGATTTGATCAAATTAGCTTTTTGAAATTGCAATTTAACCACTAGATTTCAATTTCTTTCAATTAGAGCTGAAATTAAACTCAAAACCAATTTTAATTGCAATTAAGCTCTTAACAAATTCAATTAAACCCTGAAAAATCCCCATCCAGTCCTTAAACATTCAATTTTTAATTTTTCTTTTTAAATTAAAATTTTCTTGTCAATAAAGCCTTTATCAGGACATATTGGATTGCTAATTTTTCTAACCTTGTATATTTTGATCCTTCTAACTAGTGTTTGACAATTTCCTATGTGTTCTTCATATTATATCCATTAATATATATATATATATATATATATATAATTTTTCTTTTCATTAGTTTTTGTATTTTCTTTTTTGATTTTTTTCCTCTTTTCCTCTTTTTTGTATATTTATATGGGCCTCTAAAATGGGTAACAATACGAATCATGAGATCATGACAACACTATAGAAAGAAAATTAAAAAATAATTATGATTATAAAGCTTATTTCTCAATCAATCTAATATTTAAAGATGAAATTGAGAAAAAAATACATGTAAAAAATAGAAAAAAAAATTGAGTCAACACAGTTAACTCGTAAAATTCTCGACCTAAGTCATAAGACTAGGACAACTCCATAGAAAGCAAATCAAAATAAATTATAAAATCTGATATCCAATAAACTTAATATTGATAGATAAAATGAAAAAAAAAAAACAAACATAAGTTAAAAACCTAAAAAAATATTCTCAATTTTTTAAAAACTTTTAAAGACTAAAGTGTAAAAGTCCTTAGCATTTCACTATTCACTATTTTAGTGAAATGCTAGAGAGTTTTAATATATTATTAGATTGGTGACTTAGCACTGCACCACGGGCTAGTAAAAAATTATTGAGCACATAAAAGGGATGCATAGACAACAATCATATTTATAAAGATGCAAGAATAACCTACAACTCGAGTTGTTAACTTGGCTGAATCTAATAAGACTGAGCAAAAAAAAAAAAAAAATTGGCAACAATCAATCAAAATAAATGAGCCACTTATATTACACCAAGAAAAAAGGAAAAAAAAAATCATTGGCAACTCACTATCTCTCCATTGTGAGCATGTACATCACCAAAAATATTTGCAAAGACAGTTTAAACTTGACTGTAAAATTTGGACAATAACATAAAAAAATTCGTATGGGTTACTAAAGTAAAATCCTAAAAAAGATAATAAAACAAAACAAAACAAAGTGAGCATTCACCTATATTCAATAAATCAACTCTATTTAATTCAAAAATAAAATTTATTTTAAAAAATAAACTTAATAAAGAATAATAAATAAAAAGAGCTTAGGTAGCCCAATTAAATAAAAAGAAATGATAAAACCAAAAAAAACTCAATTTCTAATTAAATAAAAGTAATTAAATAAAAGTTGAAGGATAAAATCAAAAAAATAATAACTTAAAAACATGATTAAAAAAAAACTAAAACAATTACAAGCAAATCTCATAAAATTAGTTTACATTTTAAAGTTTATAATCTGTAAAATCTTAAACATATGCTTAATCAAGTTCAAATCTAAATCAATTAAATGTTGAATAGTTAAATTGTATAAAATAAATATTGCTTTTGAAAATATTTCAAAATAAAAATTAAATTTAAAAAATAAAAATAAAATTCATCAGGAAAAAAAATTCAGGGAGGTGGAATAAAAAAATAACTCTAAATATTATCTAAGACTACAAAAATAGTGATAAAAAAAATATGAGAATTAAATTTGACAAAATAAAATTTTAAATAAAATAAAAATTAAAAAAATCTAATTTATTAAATTATTTTAAAAAATTATAATTAAAAAAATAAAAATTAAATAAAAAAATAAAAATTTAGGAATTTACTAGAAAACTAAGGTGGTAGGAAGCAAAGAC
>NW_011500228.1:247975-251547 GCF_000495115.2 Populus euphratica
ACAGGGGATGGTTCGGTGGGTTGTGGATTGTATTGTCGAATTTCGAGCATTAGTGAATTTACAGAACTGTCCCTGATCTTTTGATTAAAAAATATGATGTTATTGATTCTTTGCTTTCCTGTTTTTTCCCCTCCCTTGATAATTGTTCTCCTTGCTATTTTCTTAATATTATTATATTCCCAGCAATTTTTAATGCATATCCATTTTTTTATTTTTTTATTTTGATACATAGCCAGTTTTAACTATTGTAATATTATGAAAGAAAAAGATAAGGACTGCCATGACAGGTGGTCTCCATTGATTTTTTTGGACGATCCTGAGCTGAGGTTACTATTATATGAATGCCCAGGAATCTGAAATGCAAAAGGTTGGAAGAAAAGGCCATTGGTGATTGCAGTCTGCAGATCTTCTCAGCCTTTTTTCTTTTTTCCTTTTTCTTTCATGGGCGTAAAGTTTAGCCTTTCCATGTGAGACCAGAGAGATATGTGCTTCACTCACATGGTGGCAGATACAGGAGTAACATATTCATGGACCTTGCAACTTGTTTAGGCCATGGAATGCAGGCGTCAAGGTTTGAAGAGTGAGGCACAAGAGCTGCTGGTTAAAGAACAATACAATTAGCAGCATCATTCTTGCAGATATATATTTTTTTTTTTTGAGTTCATTAGTTTCAAGTTCTGGGCACTGCAAAAGTTGAGAGAACAGAAAAGTCAATGATTTCTTTCTCACAGAATTATTTATGGTGCGATAGCTTTATCAACGTGAGCAGACAGCTTCTCATATCGTACAGACAATCACAACGCAGCTGATCGAAAGGAACGTTTCATGGGGTAATGTGCTTGATTTTTTGGAGGGCTAGTGGGAAAGAGAGTGATTTCCAGATGTGATGGCCATTTCATTCGGCCCCGCATAAATTACGCCACTAGCAAGTACAATATAATTAAATACTTAAATACTTAAATATCATACAGTTCAAAGATATTACGGTTTATAAATATGACATTATAGTAATATTATGGTTCCTAATCCTGATATATAAAACTATGATATTTTTAAGGAAATCATTTTAAAAAATATTTAGATATTTGATTAAATAGTTAGATTATAACCAAAACAATTAGACTGTTTTGGTAATGATAAGGTTTTAGATTATTTTTGTGTTTTAAACATTAAAGTATTTATAAAATCATACTTTTTGTTAATTGAAAATTTTATTTATTTTCTGAATTGAAAATTTTATTTATTTTCTGATTTTAGAGAGATAAGATATTTATAATTTTATTAAATTTTTAATCAATTTTTTTTATCTATATAGAAATCATACATAAAATTTTATTCAACTTAAAAAAACTTACAAAAAACCACCATAACCACAATCAACAAAACTAACTAAACTCAATATATTATCATATTCTTTAATCACAGATAACATAGGAATGTAAAAAAAATTATACATACAAAATAAATATAAAATAATTTAAAAATATAATATTCAAGTAATTCTAAAATATATAAACATAATTTATTTATCTATTTATGTTTATGTTATCTATAAGATGATCCAGACTCGTTAGTAGCACAACCAACTCATGGCTAAATGATTTCATTTTTTATCATATCATCATCAAGAGTTAACCTCTCTCTAAAGACTTCAAGTTTAATACGATAAACATTTAATCACTTGGATGTTATAGTGTGAACTTCGCTTTCTTTATTAGTATTATAAAGATAAGATATGATTTCTCAACTCTCTCATAAAAAAAACAACCTAAAATTAATTAAATGTTAATGTTAAATTAAAAGATAAATACATAAAACTCCTGAACATTTAACATATATTAATTATAAAAAACCTTTACTACATACGTGATGTTGAATCCACTAAACATTTTTCTCATCCTGTATATAATCAAGTGGAGGAACCTACTTGGGATTTAGAGTTATGATTTATTGTGTTATACTCATGTACTAAATCATATACTCCTCATTAATAATTACATGATGCATATCTGTAAATATATCATTTCTTTGTGCATCCCATTATGATATCCTAGTACTATAACAACCTATTTAGTTGTAATCATTATTTTTACGCCTATGAGTAATGAGTGCAATGCATTACTCATACTACCAAACTGTATTATACAGTACTCAAAATGTATTATTTGTAACCACACTCTCATACTACCTGACCCATAAGATATAGTTAAATCATCTCAAAATATATTAGCAGGATCGTTATTGTCCTTATATCTATTCTATTGGTGTAGACAACTAGAGCAATAACCAATTTTTATTCCAAGTAAGACATCCAAATAACCTGTAAATTGTAAGTTAAATAAATATTAAACAACAATAATTTGGTACAGTTAATTATTTTATTCAATAAATAGTTAAAAAAACTTGGATAGGATGTTGCTTTTTTAGCTCACTCAGTAAAATGCTAGCACTTGTGTTGAATTATTTTCAAAAACTTATGTAGCACACCACTAAGCATTAAAAACTTGTAAAATTTAATTGTATTTTTAAAGTTTCAAGAACATAATATAAATGAATATAATTGCAAAAATAACATTGCAATATATATATCCTAGTAGGAGATAAAGTGTAACCCTTATAGTTTGGACTATCATATTTGATAATCTCGATACATGAGACTTGCCTATATGGAAATGTTTCCACGATCATAACTGTTATTAAATAAAAATATTTTGTTAATTTTGTTGTGCATGAAAACATTGAAATCTAAGTAGTTATTTAGATTTCTTGATTCATACATATAAAAGCAGCCAACATCCTCTGACCTGTTTAACCTCCTTCATATGTAAGACATAAATGTTTGTATAAGTATGCCAATACAACAAATCCCTAACAATATGTGGGGATAACATTGAAATTTTCTAGGAGTGTCAGATAAAGCAACAAAACATATCTCTCTATAAGGCAGTTAAATAATACACTACCAGACATATATAGTACATATGCTTTCATATATTTGAAAAACATTAAAGTCATTATAATGATTAACGCAATCATATACCAATTAAGCAAGGTTCGATCCAAATAATAGATGTGTATCTTTTATACCAACTTTAGAAGGTCTTAAGTGATAATGATTTCAGAATTACTCCGATAAGGTCTTGAAAATGAGCAATTTAGTTAGCCATAACTAAAACATAATTATGTAAGAATCGACTTTCTTTTTGTATGTTCATACACAATTGCTAATCCTTTTAATGTTTTTATATAATAGGAGGAGTAGTTTTCAATAGTGGAAACAACCCTAGACATTTAGCAACCCATCTCCTGGTATGACTATCTCATTCTATCTTATAATCAACCACCCCATATATTTCTTGATTTGAGCAAGATTACTATGTAAAGTCTTTTTTGTAAGCTTATTTAGTGTATTAGAGAAGGTAAAAACCAGTGAACATCATTGTCCTTATTTATACCACCAATCATATTGCAACAAGTCTTGAAGATATTTATAGCAGACTTGAGTCCAATGAGCTAAAATAATCTATTAAAAGGTAGATAAAATCATCCACTTATTAGGATGCAGTTGGCCT
>NW_011503227.1:0-12220 GCF_000495115.2 Populus euphratica
TTGATAATTGCTAGAGCGGACTCTAAGTTATTATTGTGAACAATCTATTGCTAAGTTTGATATCAGAACCAGAGTTAGGGTATATAAACTTGTGAAGCAACTAAGCTTGATAATTGTGGCGGAACTACGTTATTAAACTTAGGGAAAATATTCGATCAAAGCAACACAAGCAGACAACTTGGTTGTTAAGATTAATGAATTTATCTAGATCTTAAGGCTGCCATTAGATTAAATCATTAGTGCGGACACTGTGATTATTTGTTGGTTAGGGCTAGTTATACGGCGGATCCGTTAATTAACCAAAGTTAAGAAAAGATAAAAATTCAGAATATAAACTGGAGTTTCGTTTTAAGGATCAGTTCTGATTTCTTTAGGTGGATGTGTGCTTGTGACCAAGGTTTGTTTTCTTGATAAATTTCAGTTTTAATTGATCGTGTTCACTAGTTTAATTTCTTCCATATTTTAGATTATCACAAATCAAAACCCCTCAATTGCATAACGTATAGCATAAAAATCTGAACTAAATCTTCCTCGTGGGATTGATCCCTTGCTTGCTCTATACTATCTTGTGTGATTTAAGTGTAAGGGTAATTAATTTGTGCGACCGCGACATCGCAACAAATTTTGGCGCCGTTGCCGGGGAAGTAATTTTAGTTAATTCTTGTGCTTGTACTGTTATTTTTATTTGCTGTGATTATTATTTATTATTATTCAGAAAAAAAAACAAAAAATATTTTGCTTGCGGCGGTACTGTTCACTTGCCGCAACGGTACTATTCAAAACAGAATTGTTTGTGGAATTAGGGTTCGACCTTTTATTCCCTGAAGGGAAATGACATTTTGAACAAGACTAGTCCACTAACCCTACCATTTCGAGGCCAAATTCCACTGTTATCTAAGGTTTTTAGGCAGTTTTAGTTTCCTAGCGTTGGATTTTCATATAATTTGCATTATTTTTCGTCTCTTGTGTGGTTTCTTTCTTTTGAATTTTCTTAACAATTGATGCCTGTGACCCGTTCTACTAATCAAATTCAAGTGCAGGTTGATTTTGAAATAGAAAGCACGTTACGCAGGTTAAGAAAGGAAGCTCGCCTCAACACCATGACTATTGCACGACAACAAACACTCAAGGAGCTTGCTGCTCCTAATGTGGAAAATCAGCCACTATGCATAAGCATTGACAATAATGTAAACTTTGAGCTCAAATCTGGTTTTATACATTTGTTACCAACATTTAATGGTCTTGCAGGAGAAGATCCACATACTCATCTCAAGGAGTTCCATATGGTTTGCATTGGCATGAAACCGAATGGAGTTGATGAAAAACAGGTTAAGTTGAAAGCTTTCCCTTTCTCTTTAAAAGGGGCAGCAAAGGCATGGCTTTTCTCTATTCTTCCAGGATCTATTGGAACTTGGAATGCCATGAAGAAGATTTTCCTTGAGAAGTATTTCCCAGCATCTCGAGTTGCCAACATAAGGAAAGAAATATGTGGGATTCGGCAATCTCATGGAGAGACACTCTCCGAGTATTGGGAAAGATTTGAGCAATTGTGCATTCAATGTCCTCATCATCAAATACCCGATCAGTTGCTCATTCAATATTTCTATGAAGGATTAATGCCTACTGACCGTAGTATCATTGATGCTGCAAGTGGAGGCACATTGGTGGATAAGACACCCGAGGCTGCACGCCAATTGATCTCAAACATGGCAGCCAACTCAAAACAGTTTGGCACTCGTGGAGACTTCTCCAACAAACGAGTAAATGAGGTAAGTATTTCTAACATTGAGAATAAAGTTAATGATCTTACTTCTCTTGTGCGTTCTTTGGCTTGTGGAAATGTGCAGCAGGTGAAAGTTTGTAGCATATGCTCCTTACAAGGACATGCTTCGGATATGTGCCCAATAATGCAAGAAGATTATATTGAACAAGCTCATGCAATTAATGGAGCATTCAACGGACAACCCCAGCATAAATATGATCCCTTTTCCAACACGTACAATCCCGGATGGAGAGATCATCCCAATTTATGTTATGGCAACCCATCCCAACAAGGCAATCAAGGCCGACAATTCCATCCCAATGGATTTCAGCCCCAACAAAATTATCAAGCAAGACAACCCCCTCCATTCACAAACTCCAATGTTATGGGGTCGTCATCCAATGATGATCTTCGTGAGATGATGAAAACTTTGGCTTCTAATACTGTTACCTTGCAACAAAATGTCATGTCTTTTCAACAGGAAACAAGGTCAAGTATTCATAACTTGGAGAAGCAAATGGGGCAAGTAGCTTCGAGTGTAAGGAAATTGGAGGCACAAATGAATGGAAAATTGCCTTCCCAGGCATTGAATCCAAAAGAGAATGTTAGTGCGATCATGTTGCGAAGTGGGAAAGAACTTGAAGAGAAAAGGTTGAAAGAGATTGAGATGGAGGAAGAAGAAGAGATAGAAACTGAATTGAATACAAAGAAGAAACATCCTTCTCCTTTCCAAACTGAAACAACAACCAACACTCCAAAGGTAACTCCTCACTCAATGAATTCCAGTTTTAAAGCAATTCCACCCTTTCCTGTGAGTTCTTCTAGGTCAAAGAAAGAGGACAAAGAAAAAGAAATTTTAGAGGTTTTCAAGAAAGTAGAACTCAACATTCCTTTGCTTGATGCTATCAAGCAAATTCCCAAGTATGCCAAATTTTTGAAGGAGTTGTGTACTACCAAGAGAGCTTTCAAATTGAAAGGTCATGAAATGGTAAGTATGGGTGAAGTTGTGTCTGCTGTTGTTCAAAAGAATATGCCTTTGAAGAAAAAGGACCCAGGTGCGTTTACTATCCCATGTGTTATTGGTAATGCTAGTTTTAAAAAAGCCTTATGTGATTTAGGTGCATCCATTAGTGTTATGCCTAAACATGTTTATGATTCTCTTAGTCTGGAACCTTTAAATGAAACTAGCATTGTAATACAACTTGCAGATCATAGTTTTGTTTACCCACTTGGTGTGATAGAAGATGTTCTAGTCAAGATTGATAGTTTGATTATTCCATGTGATTTTTATATTCTTGATATGAAACATGATTCTTGTGATTTATTAACCAGCACTCCTATATTGTTTGGGAGACTATTCTTGAAAACTGCCAATACAAAGATTGATTGTGGTAAGGATACTTTGTCTATGGAGGTAGGAGATGAAAAGATTGAATTTAATTTTCATGATGCAATGACATATCCTTATAACAATGTTTATTCTATCACATGTTATGACCAAGTTGATAAGTGTATGCAGCAGGTTTGTGATTTTGATAGCGAAGATGGATTAAGCATAGCTTTGAGCTATGGCTATGATTTTACCAAGATAGAAGAGATGGAGAGGCATATATGTGTTCCCAAAAATGTGCATGAATCAGCATTGGCTTTACAAGCTTCACAAATTATCCTTCATGATGCAGGAGTCATTCCCCCCATCACGGACTTTGTTGTTAACATAAGTTATAATCATGAATGCTTGACGAGATTTACAAGTATTAGCATTAATTGAATAAGATAACTAATGTAATCATGTTAACAATATATAACTGATTGGAACCTCCTTTGTGTGTGGTTTCCAATTCAATAATAAGAGTTTATACTATACTTGTTTGATATACCATTAGTGAAACCTCTAACCTTGACATTTGTTATTATTATTGCTTAATCCTTACATTAATATTTGATCTCCAAGTTCTCATCATCATCATCTTCTTCTTCTTCTCTTTCTTTATTACTACTACTACTACTACTACTACTACTACTACTACTACTACTACTACTACTACTACTACTACTACTACTACTACTCTACTACTATTATTATTACTACTACTACTACTACTACTACTACTACTACTACTACTACTACTACTACTACTACTACTACTACTACTACTACTACTACTACTACTACTACTACTACTACTACTACTACTACTACTAATACTATAGTTGTTGTTGTTGTTGTTATTGTTGTTGTTATTATTGCTATTGTTGCTTATAATTGTTGTCTATAATTTGTACAATTAACCTCCCTGTGGTTCGACCCCGGTCTTGCCGGGTTATTTATTACTTCGACACTCCTGCACTTGGGAGAAGACATCAACCTTTTAGTCGTGTCATTTTCACACCATGATTAGGTTACCTTATCATGAACCATAGGTTAATTGCCCGAATAGAGACCATCCATGAAAAATTCTAGTTATTTTTCACACGATAAACAGGTTATCCAATCACGAACTATGGGTTCATCGCCTAAATAGAGACTAACCATGAAAAATCCTAGTTGTTCTTTCACATCTCAGTATGTTACCTGATCATGAACCATGAGCTGATTGCTTAAATAGAAACCTTTTATGAAAATTCCTTGTTATTTTTCATACCTCGAGTAGGTTATCTGCTCATGAATCATGGGTTGGTTATCTAAACAAAGACCAATCATGGAAAATCCTAGTTATTTTTCACACAACAGTCATGTTATCTGATTAGTACTTAAAAGTGCATTTTTATCAAGGTTTTATATTATCATTTTGCACTTGAAGTATCAATAACTCCTTAACTAAAACGTGTTTTATAATAACATATCTGATAATATAAGATACCTTTGATTTATGGTAAATGTTCATTTTAAATGCAGGTGTATCACATAAATAAAAGGATTGATTGATGAGTTTAAGAACTAAAATTGAAAGGACAAAAAGATAGCCAAACTTAGAAAAAAGATATTGGTGTAGTCCAAACCGGAACACTGTTTGGTAATTAGGCCATATCTGGAGCTGTAGATCTTGAATTTAGGTCTACTTTATATGGATGGAAAGGTAAGACATAGGCCTACAACTTTGATGGGAGCCCAAGATTTAAAAAGGCTATTTTCAAATCCAAATTGTAACAACAACCAAGAAGTCCGAATCTGTCCTGTAGCTCCAACACTGTTCAGTATTTGGCCCATATCTGGAGTTCCAGAAGTCCAAATGACCTCAATGTTTTTTTATTCTAAAAAGCTGAGATAATTTCTTAGAACTTTCATATTTTCAAATGGTTTCAATTCTGACGTTATTAATGATGTTTTGGACAGACAAGAGAAGATAAGGATTGTCACCAAGTCAAGAGTTGGCCACCCACTTATCAATTAGTCAACAAATTAATAGCTTTCAATTTTGGCCTATAAAAGGAGGCATTTGTCATGCATTTAGGCATCTTGATTTCCAGATCAAGATTATGCTCTTGCTTTCTCTCTTTGTATTGCTTATGTTTTGCTTTTATTAATATCAAGTTTATGCCTTTCATTTTCTTTCTTTTACTTAACTTCTATTTTATTTATGTTCTTATCTTGTTTATTTATGTTTCTATTCTTCATTATGTTTAGCTAAGTTTATTATGTCAATGTGAAAAGATTACACTAATGGTGTAAGAATAAGTATAGTGTAAACTCAACATGGATCTTAATGTTTGATACTAACATGTTTTGTATAACACTTAGTACAACAAATACTTGGTACTTTCATAGCCCAACCGTATGGTATAACCTATACCTGTGTTATGAAAGGAACTTGATTTGTTGTTAACATAAGTTATAATCATGAATACCTGACAATATTTACAAGTATTAACATTAATCGAATAAGATAACTAATATAATCATGTTAACAATTTATAATCTGATTGGAACCTCTTTTGTGTGCGGTTTCCAATTGAATAATAAGAGTTAATACTATACTTGTTTGACATACCATTAGTGAATCCTCTAACCTTGATATTTGTTGTTATCATTGTTTAATTTTTACATTGATCTTTCATCTCAAAGTTCTCATCAATTTCTTCTTCTTCTTCTTCTCCTATTACTATTACTATTACTATTACTATTACTATTACTATTCTTATTATTGTTATTGTTGTTATTGTATTCTTGTTATCTATAATTTATATAATTAACCTCCATGTGGTTCGGCCCTGATCTTACCAGGTTATTTATTACTTCGATACTTTTGCATTTGGAAGAAGATATTAATCTTTTGGTCATGTCATTATCCGATCATGAACCATAGATAGGTCGCCTCAACAGAGATCATTTATGAAAAGTCCTAGATATTTTCACACACAAATAGGTTACCCGATCATGAACAATGGGCTGGTCACCTGAAAAGAGACCACGAGCTTGTTACCCGATTACGAACCAAGGGTTAGTACTCAAATATGTAACACTTTTTTTTCTTTACAAACTTATTTTCAAAAGTCTTTTAAAAGACTTTACAACGCAAGTATTGTAAAAAGGAGGGACATTGTCATAACCTAATTTTGAACCCCTCCTAAATTTATTTTATAGAAAATGTATATTTTTTTGTTTTTATTAAAAAATCCAACAATATTTTTGGGATATGAGGAGATAAGCCTTTGAGTTGCAAAAGACTAAAATACCAAAAGAATAGCTAGATTTGGATGTTTTGAAAAATGAGAAAAAAGAAAGGAAGAAATTTAAGGTTGAAATCCAAACTTGGCAAAAATTTAAAAAGTTAATTAAGCCTACATAATTAGTTAAACTTCTAACATATGTAATTGACTTATTGAAGGACTTAATTGAAGAAAAATTAAGTTTAATAGTCAATTGTATAAAAATTAAAAGAATTAATTAAGATTAAGGATTTAATAAAATTTCTAGTGGTTTTATGGATTCAATCAAGGATTTAATTAAAAAATCAAGTTTAGAGGTCCAATTTAAGTTACCACAAAGATTGAAATATTAGGAATACAATTGAAACTTTGAAAGGCTAAATTGGTACAATCAGGGGTTTAATTAAAAAAAAATTTAAAGTATAACATATTATAAAAATCTGAAACTAAGGATTACTTTGTGAAAAAACATTGAAATTTGAGGGTCCGGTTGAAGAAGACTAGGGATGAAATTATAAGAAATCCAAAAAATTAGAGCTGATTAAAGACTTTATTACAAAATACTAAAGGTTGAAGAATAAAATTAAAAATAACTATAATTTCACTATTCATTATTTTCTTTCTCCTGCAACAAAAGAAAAGATGCGCACGTGCTCACTTTTCAACTCTAATTTGTCTCTCACCCCTTCACTATACCACACACATCTTTATAATAACTTATACCTTGATATTTTTACTTCATTTTAAACTGAAATGCCAACTCTTATAGCATTAAAAACAGTTATAATTTCTCTCCTAAAAATATTATCCAACACTGCTCTACCTGCAAAAACAATCATGTGTCCTCCTTTGGTCGATTACAAAGCTTTTATCATTAACTTTAATGAATGGATGAGATGTATTCCTAAACATCAGATCCCATCAACTCATGAAAACCTCCTTATTTTCCTCATAAATATCTCACAAAACCCTAACTCAAGCAGCCAAGAGGGGGAGAGGGAAGCCATTGTCAAAACTTAGCCGAACAAAAACTTTCCGTAGCCACCATCTCTGCACTCTGCAACTTCAAGAAGCCACCATTTTGATACTTGAACCAGCCCCTCTCCTCTTCCATACCCAAAAACTCTCCTTCTCGCCCAAAGAAAAATGGCCCCTCCCTCTTATAAGAGACAAAACAACGTGACCCTTGAAAAACAAACACAAAAAAACCATTTCTAGTATTACTAGAATAATGGACTCTATCTTTTAAAACATAGGAAAGCTTGACTGGATTTGTAGGAGAAGAGCAACAGCTGCTGTCAACCCAACCGTAAGCTTCAATCCAGTCCAGCAGGAGCTTCTTCTCTGCGCCATGGCAGTAGCAGATTTGTTTCGACAACTTCCATCAGCAGCATCCAGTTGGCTGAGAACCAGAGTCTCTTTCTTCTGATAGCAGCAGCACCTGGAGTCTATTCTTTCCATTGACAGCAGCAGCAACAGTGCACTGTCTTCCTCCATTAGCAACATCGTGCACATCATCTTCCTTTATGCAGTACTGTGAGCAGTCCAGTATGCACTCCTCCAACAACAGCAGATTACCAATAATGAGCAGTAGCTTTGTCTTCAACCGTGGTGGTCTTTTAGTTCAAACCGTGAGCACCAGCAAGAGGCCAAGTTCCAGCATTCTTGATTTTCCATTTTTTTCCATTGAAGCAGAGACAGCAGGTGCTCCTCAGCCACACCTTTCCTCAGCTGCAGTGGCAGAACCATCAGAATCCTTCCTTTCCTTCCAGCAACAAGAACCAACGTCCTCTCTTCAACCGAGAGCCCAGTGAAGGATTTGTTTTCAACAGCAGCCATGGCAGTTCAACCTTCCAGCAGTGTCACCTACTCTGCACCGTGAGCATCAATCACGCCATTGCTAGCTGAGGATCGGTTTCAGTCCAGCAATAGAAAATCTTCTTCGTCAACAGATCTCATCAGCATTCTCTCCTGCAGTTCTTCTGCACCGTGAGCAGCAACAGTAGCAGCAGCGTTGCAGTCTCCCAAAACAGGTGTAGCAAAGTTCATGAGGTATGTAGTCTTTTGTTTTTGAAAGTAATCATGACAGTTTATATGTTCTAGTTTAGTAAAGAAATAATATAATGGAAAATGTCTACATATGTTTTAAGTATTCTGGAAAAAAAGAAAGAGAAGTGCTGGTATAATTTTTGGTTTGATCTAAGTGAGGCTTCCTTGTTTCTTTGCTCGTGAATTTGAGTTTTTAATATCTTTTGCTTTGAAAGGAAGGTTGGGCTATTTGGTTCTTTAGCCCATTTTGGCCAAGCATATTTTTGTGTTAAGAGGCGCAGCCTGTGGGGTTTTGGTTGAGCCTACATGTAGCTTAAGGTTATGTTTAGCTTGACAAAAATTTTTCAAAGAAAAATGTAAATTTTGGATTTTGTAAGGTTTGGTTTACAAACACGTACGTCCTCGCAAAATTTCAAGCCTTGTATTTATGTTTTATGTATGGTTTTATCAAATATTATTTTAGTCTAATTTTCATAAATTTTTTAATTGTTTGAAGATTATTTTGCAATTAATTTTGAATTCTTTAACTTTTCTTCCCTCACATATTTAATATTTAAAATTATGACCTATACACAAGTTGTTTTTTTGCTATTAAATGAATAGATTCCCTTTCATAAAAACAACAACAAAAAAATCTTTCTTTCAAAAATATAATTTTTATTTTAATTTGTATATGGTCAAATTTCTCAAAATAAATTATATTTGCATATTTTAGCATATTATAAAAATCACAAAAATATTCTTTTTATTTTGCATGCATATTAAATTTAATAACCAATTTATTAAAGTCTTGAGAACTTGATTTATATTTTGAAAATATCAAAACAATTATTTTGTTTGTCCTAATATCAATGATTATGAAATGATAAGATACGAACCTTCTTATTGAGGATAATTTTTCTTAAACCTTAAACAAATCGACAATTGAAAAACACAATAATACCTTAGTTTATATCATATAAATAAACAATCCATCTTACCTTAGGTAAGATGTGTACTAGGGATGATATGTCCTTATAAACAAGTCTCCTTATCCAAACTTTTGAGATTAGTTAAAATTTATAATAACTAAAAAATTAGATGGTGACTCCATCCTTTTTTAATGTTAAGAAACAAGAATTCCTTATTTTTTTCACTATCACTTAAGAGATCCTGACCCAAGAGGACAAACACTATGACACTACACATGTGCAACAAAATAACAACTCTATTGGGGATGAGTATATTAAGCTTTGTATATTTGTCTGATTGTTGTGTTTTATTTTTGTTGTTTGTATGTTTTTTATGCTTTAAATTTTTATTGCTTTTGTTTGTCATTTCTATTTTCAACTTGCATTCATTTATGCTTTAATATTTTTATATTGCATATGCATGACAAGACTAAATGATTGATGTTTTCTTCCAAGTGCAAGAGTATCAAAGTAATAAATAACCCAACAAGACTAAGGTTGAACCACTAATGTAACCATATTATTCGATAGTTTCACCCATATTTACCTAATATTTTATCCATGTTTTATATGTAAAATGCCTTGATATTTTTTATTTTATGTTTTGAAGGCACTTTTGGATGGAAAATGCAAAAAGGAGTAAATTGGAGATAATTGGTAGATTTGACGTTCAGTCAATGTTTTGTGTCGAGCGTGAGTTCTAGAGATCGAAATAAAGTGATTCTAGTGGAACTAAAAAGCTAACATCCATATCTTTCTGGAAATGTAATGCAAGAAAAATAAAAAGAGAAAGATCATGGAAATCACATCCTTCAAAGTCAAATCTCGCATTCTGCCACTGTTGACCTTTATCTATTCAAAATTCAATATCTAGAGCTATAGAAGTCCAATTTATTCAAACTCAATGTTTTGGATTCCTGACTCAAAGGTGTGTAAACGCTCCAAATTTCAGCCAAAAACGATATCAGATGAGGGAGATATGATTTTTCAAAGATGACAGCTGAATTCTACCAACAATTAGGTTTCGTGAAGAAATGAGTCCAACTTACGTTTCAAAGCTTCTAAACCGTCATCCAAGTTTTTATATCAGCAATTTAGCTCCTCTAAGTTAGAGCTTGAAGATTTCAAGCAGGGATATTTCTATTATTTAGAGAAAATAGTTATTGAAGTACTTAAATGTCAATTGTCAACTTAAGGGAGGAGTACTTTGTAAATTAGGAACTAGGGTTTCTTAGCATATAAAAAGAAAGAGAGAGGAGAGAGAAGGGGGGCAGCAACCAGAAGTTAAGAAACACAAATTCTCTCCTCTACAAACCCAAAAAAAAGATCATGCTCTCTTCATTCTTTAAGAGTAGTTGTTGAATAGTTATGCAAGGATAAACTCTTTTCTTGGTTGCAAGGACACAACAAACCTTCAGATTTCAAGAACCGTGAGATTTATTCTTCCTTTTATTTTTAGTTTATATTATGAATGAGTATGATTGTTTTTCTATTTATATTTTCTATAATTGTTGTTGATAATTGCTAGAGTGGAACTCTAAGTTATTATTGTGAACAATTTATTGCTAAGTTTGATATCAAAACTGGAGTTATGATGTATAAACTTATGAAGCAACTAAGCTTAATAATTGTGGTGGAACTACATTATTAAACTTAGGGAGAACACTCAAATATCTAGTTCTTAGGGCTGCCATTGAACTAAATCATTAATGCGGACATTGTGATTGTTTGTTGGTTAGGGTTAGTTATACGATGGATCCGTTAATTAACCAATATTAAGAAAAAATAAAAATTCAGAATATAAATTGTAGTTTTGTTTCATGGATCGGTTTTAATTTCCGTTGGTGGATGCTTTCTTGCAACCAAGGTTTGTTTTCTTGATAAATTTTGATTTTAATTGATTTTGTTTGTTAGTTTAATTTCTTCTATAGTTTCGATCATCACAAATCAAAACCCCCTAATTGCATAATGTATAGCATAAAAATCTGAACTAAATCTTCCTTGTGGGATCGACCCCTTGCTTGCTCTATACTATCTTATGTGTTGTGTTTTAAGCTAGGGTAATTAATTTGTGCGACCACAACATCACAACAACCACAGAGAGGCTAATATTATTAATAATAATAATAATAATAATAATAATAATAATAATAATAATAATAATAACTAGAAAAAGAAAAAGAAGAAGAAGTTAAAAAAGATTTTGAGTTGTAAAATTAATGTGAGGATTAAATAATGATAAAAACAAATGTTAAAGTTAGAGGATCCACTAATGATATTTCAAAAGAGTATAGTATAAACTCCTTTTGTTACTCAACTGGAAACCACAAACAAATGAGATTCCAATTGGATGATTTGTCATTAATAGCTCATTATAAATTGTTAACATAATCATATTAATTATCTTATTTAAGTAATACCAAACTTTTAAATATTGTGAGGAATTCATGATTCTAACTTATGTTAACAATAAATCAAGTTCCTTTCATAGCACAAGTGTAGGTTATATGATTAGTACTTAAAAGTGCATTTTTATCATGGTTTTATATCATCATTTTGCATTTGAAGTATCAATAACTCCTTAACTAAAATATGTTTTATAATAATGTATCTAATAATATAAGATACCTATAATTTGTGGTAAATGTCTATTTTTAATGCAGGCCTATCACATAAATGAAAGGATTGATTGATGACTTGGAGAACTTAAATTGCAAGGATAAAGAGATGGCCAAACTTAGAAAAGAGATATCGGTGCAATCCAAACCGGAACACTGTTCGGTAATTGGGTCATATCTAGAGCAATATA
>NW_011503210.1:0-11181 GCF_000495115.2 Populus euphratica
AACTCGCTTGTCTCCATCTTTTAGCTAGATAAAACGATGGAATACAACCCACAATACAACTCCAAATATCATAAAAGTAAAATTACATTTCAATCCCTCCTTTTCATAAAAGAACAAGACTCATTAGTTATAAGTACATCATGAGATTTTCTAAACAAAATTTCACAATCTTCATTCTATATTACATATATATTTTCCGAGTATCTCTCTCTATAATATTATTGTATTTTCTTTCTCTTAAAAAATACTCATTTAAGTATTAAAAAGTCCCCACCTTTTAGCAAAAAAGATATTTTGCAAGTAGTAGCCATAAGTCACGTTGGTCTATCACGTATCAAGTTTAAGCTATCAACTATCTTTGCTAAGGAGAATGGATGAGATTGTTGTGATCAATTAATTAATCGATTATTCAACTTAAGAGCTTTGTTCCTAGGCTACTTGGATTTTTTAGGACTTCATTAATAGCACCGTCTGTGGAAACATGATTTTTAAAATAAAAAAAACCATTGATTTCTTCCTAAAACTTGCTTTTTGACATTTCCACGTCATTTCATGACATATAACCAATGCTCATTTAGGTTAGGATGCAGAACAAGTCTACTTACTATCGTGAATACTCCTACCTGGCAAGAACTTCAACAACTCACTAGTGAGGTGCAACTCCTCACCTAGACAGTGTTAATAACTCGAGGGAAAAATCAAACTTTTCACTCCAATAAATCTTAACATCCATAACAATACACAATGCTTTAACACTACATCCATTAGCTGCACTAAAAGCCTGTAAATGATTACACTACCTAAAAAAGATCAAGAAGAATGACAATCACAGGAGCTCCCTAAAATATCATTAGCACTTCCCCTAGTTATTATGGGACAAATATCACTCATTGTAATTGTCATACACCAAGCTCCCTAAGCTCTCAAAAGCCCAACAAATAAAGAACTAAGAGATGTATAAATACATGAGCATATTTAGAAGAATATTTATAGTTATTATTAATAAAAAGACTCTTTTTTGTCCAAACACATATTAAACACTCGACTTTTCAAAAACTGTATTTTCAAGAGAGTATAAAATATGCACAATAGTTTAGAGATGGTCATCCAAAATTGTGACTCATTGTGTAGAATACTCTTTGCAACCATAAAAAGATCTGTGCATGCCTAATATAACTTGAAATCAAAATCTATTGAAAAGTTTAAAGATCTTCACGCCAAAATAAAAGCATGCATTATCACTAGCATACCTAAAAAAAAGCTCCACATAGCACTTTAGTGTTGCTCAATAAAAAAATAAGTCTACATGAATATATTTAAAAAAATTCGATAAAAAGATACTCCGGGTAAAATAATAACTCCGCAGCCTTAAAAGCTTTGAAAGTAAAAGTTAAGTTTATATAATAACTTGTACAAAATGGCTTTTTATTTTTTCCAAGTAATTGTTGAAGTTCCCTCAGCATTAATTCTAGAAATGTGTATTCTTATAGGAAAGGAATAGAATTGGTCTCATGTCTAGAGAAGGATTCTTGATGAAGTGCACTATTTAATGTCTACAGAAGGATACAAGAAGATTAGTAAATCAATATGACATTTAGGAGCTGGTGAAGCAGAATCATTTTGGCTGCACCAACTTAAAGCGTACATAAATTCATTGCCTTTGATACAACACATACCTCTTCTTTCCACTCACACAACAGAGAAAGGAAAGAAACTCTGCTGTGTCAGTTTATACTAGGGACAGTTGAGGACAAACAATGCACAGCCATGGATCTCCACCTTCATTGAAATTGAATCTTTTATTTCTCCAAAATCCTTTCCACTCCAAACTTCTCTGCTGTAACATGATGTCGCATTCAAGTTTTTCCCAGGAAGTGCCTTAGTCAGGTCTGATATCTTTGCTGATATTACTGTCTTCTCTGAGTTCAGATTGAAAAGTGCAACATAAATCTCTCCTAAGTAAACAGAGGCAAAGTCAGTACTGAATTATTAAGAGAAATAGATACATATGTGATATGCCAAAAAAGTTTTCAGACAATGAACTGTAGGCATGTTAATTATCAATCACAATTCATAGGTATGGTTGGATACTACCAGAGTGCCATGGTAGACACAGAAGGTGGCAGCTAGCAGAAGATCATTAATTCTCTTTAAATTAGGCAACTTGGAACTTGATAAATGAATATGTATTTGCGTAATAAATGAAGCATGAATATAGATAATGAGCAGACTAGATTCCACCTCAGTTACAGGGAAAAAAAAAAACAGTTAGATTGAAAATAGCATCCCTTCACCAAGGAGGACAATTATAATCATCTTAGCATATGGCTCAGTGGTAGAGGTCTCTTGTTCAAGCCTCACCTTTGTCAAAACTTCAACAAAATCGGAACATGCTTATCAAAAAAAGAAAAACCATCTCAGGGGTGAAGTTTCTCATCAAACACCAATTTTTAAAAGAAAAAACAGCAAAGGAATGGTAACAGAATGGAAACCAAATTTATAGACTTTAGGGAAGCATTAAACCTTTTCTACCAGTGGCAATCCAAGACCGAACTCCTCCGCTGTTACCAACATTAGCTGCATATATCAAGAAAGCCTCATCAAATGGCCCTTATCGTACATATAGAAAATCAGCTTGAACTTGTAGCATAATACCGTCAATTGATTTCACAGTTGCACAGAGGCCAGAATAGCTGCTGATAAGGGATCCATTATTGCTTATCTCCCACATCTGTTGAAATTAATAGTTTGCTTTCAAATACCACTCATATATGTAAAATTCATGAGAAAAAAATGTCACCCTGCAGACTGGCTGTGAGCAGAAAAACACAAGCATTTTGGCAAACCAATTAATTACATATGCATAATGACATTTTAATTTGGAGCTTCAACTGTCAATCAGACTTCTCCAAATTCCTGCTATATGTACTTGTTAAATTGTTTGATGTCTCTCCTTTGCATTCCACCAAAATCTCACAGGATCCTAGCCTCTGTGCCTTCGTTAGATGCTAGGGAATTGTGAATGAAGAGATACCTGGTTGGCATCTGATCTGCAAGGGGAGAAGGAACCACTCTTAAATTCTTTTGAAGTACGCTTCTTTCTTGGAGATGCATCCAAACAAAACTCCATTCCATCACTAGCTAATAAATGGAGCTCTCCTTGATTGTAAATCAACCTCTCATCACTACATTGCCATTCACAGGATCACACGGTGAAAATAATAATACTTTATTGTTTGAAACAACCTAAATAAGAAAGGTGAAAGTGCATACGAAGACAAAAGAGGTTTTTGCTTGTATAAGCATAAAGGTTCATGGCTTCCCATGTTCTGTTTCCAGCATATCTGGTGAAGATCTTGGTCAAGAGCTTCAATTGACCAACCGTTAACTTTGGGATGATTGCAGCTAGTAAAACCCAGAAACTGTGCATGTGATTTGCCAACTTCCTTCAAACATCTTCTTGATCTTTGGCTGTAAGCTGTGGTCTTATGTGTAGAACCCTTTGTGCCAGTAACATAAGGAAACTGCATGTGCAATGCAATGATATATCAGAAAAAAAACTCAGTAAAAATTCCAAAGAGCTCCAAAACTCATTGTTTCACATGCCTCCATATTGTTCGTGCTAAAAGAATTTATTTCCAGAATGAAGGGATTGGTGATCAAACTGTATGTGATCTCATCAAGCTTTCTAACATCTCCTCCAAACATTAGAGGGGATCTGGCCATTGCCCACAAAGTCATCTGCGAAGGAAAATATTGAATCAGGTCATCAATAAAGAAGCTTAATTTTTCAGCAGTGGACTAACGCACATATAGAGTTGCATGTACATACCTGAGTTTTTTGCTCATCCAGATTAAGGTTACTCATTCTGTATGGTCCTCTGTTAGAACCTAGGATACAGAAAAGCAATGTGATTATTCAAGTTTTTGTCTTTTCCAGTAGAACTCTTTACTTAAAACATTTTCAAGTTAATCATGAATACCCAGCAACTTATGTGGCAAACCCCTAGACCCAAGGTAAAAACCGGTCCAAATGTATACTTTTCAATGAACTTGTTACAAGGATGTGTGTCGTTCAATTACCATGATAAACACAAGAGTGCAAGGACAAGCTATGCTGTTTTGCTACCCCAATGTAACAGCAAGCATTCCACTGCTTCGTTCAATTTATATGTCAGTAAACTATGTTGCAATCAGCTTTCCTATACTCAGTCTCAACAACCCTTTAAAAAATAAAATTACTTAAAATGTGCTAGAATTAAAGAGAACAATCTGCTAATTTTTATCACCTGGATCTGTAAGCCATCCTAGGGGCAGCATATCTAAGTCAGGCCATGATCTCCCCAGCAAGCCCTTGGCACCAATCTTATTAGCAGCAGCAAAGTCTCTGAAGTAGAAGAACAAGATATTGCATAAAAAATTGAAAGAATAGAAGAAAAGCACCAATTAGGGGCAAGGATCTACATATAATTTGAACTTTAGGCTCTTTTTTGATATGAAAACTTTAATCCACCTTGAAACATCGAAATGAGCTGCAACATCCCCCCATGTATCCCAATCATCCCCTGTTACCCTGTACATGTTGACTAACCCACTTATATCTTTCGCCATGTTTGGTGTCGCACTAGTTCCAGGAGACAAAGAATACAGAATGGGACGATTGAGCTTTTGCAGAACCTGAACAAGTGCTCTTCATATATCATCATCATCTCTATTCGGAAAAGATTGAAGCATAAAATTTATGCACCAGAAAGTGCTGTATACCTCTGACACAAACGTTATTTCATCAACATCCAAGTCATCACCAAATACACAATCATGTTTCACTGCAAATAAAAGAGAAAAAAGAACATCAAAATTATTAAAACAAAGAAAGACTGACATGAAGCCACTAAGAAAATGTAGTGGTATAAATAACAGGAGGAAAGATTGAAATGTACAGAATTCACAATTTTGTAATAAATGCGAGTCAAAATTTTTAATTCCTGGCTTGATTTACGGTAGCAAACAAACCAAATTGTTTGTGACCAGTTCTGGGCTCAACTCCATATAGATGAACAGCATAGCTAGATTTTAAACAAACAAACACATATTCAGCACAAAGAGGGCAACTAAGCATCCAAAAAAAACTACAGCTCAGCCTTTACAGAAATAAATTTGTTTTTTTTTCCTTTCCACAAAAATTGATATCTATACAGGTTTGGTGTCATCCAAACATTGCACTTTCATTTCTTGGCTGAGTTTACAACCTTGAGCTCAAGATAAATTTTGGATGTTCTTAAATAAACCATAAGAAGCTTGCAAACTTGCCTAAGGCTAGTTTGAGCTTAAAATGCCTGAAGAGGTCAACACTCTACTAGGCTCATTTGCGATATTACTATCGAGTCCCTCCAGCACCTTCATAATATATTCCCCACATTATTACAGAAACAATAATTCATCCATGCTTCCTATAATGGAAATTCTCAAAAGATGCAACACTACTTTGAGAAATTATTTTACCGTTTTTAATCAGTAAAAAGTAAAATTCATTCTCTAGAAAATGTTGAGACTTGAGATACACCCTATCGGATTCACAGACTTATTAATGTGTTGGGTAAGATGGAAAAATGCAGGTTTCAGTTAATTAGTAATTACCAAAATCAACACCCCACTCAGCATACTGTTCATAAAGTGACCTCAAGAATGCTCTTCCTGCTCCCAACTTAGTATTTACACTCATGAAACCATGTGACATCCATGCACAAGCTCTTTCCTTGATCCCTATGTCTTTTGCCCGCCATTGTTGTCCAGACTCTTCATAAGCACCTCCCTAATAAAAATTGAAATTTAGCATTAACTTTTGAGAGCAAATCGATTAGATTGTTAACTTTATGCCTTATATCAAACCTTTCACCTGACTAGTCTATTTTTATGATGATAAAGTTTGCAAGATTCTGCAATCTGGGCATGCAAGGGAAAAGAGAAGAAATACTTCTCCCGGTGAAAAAAAAAAAACATGAAAACAAAAGAAAAATAAAGAAAACAGAAGATGAGAGAAGAATGAATCCTCATTGATAATAAAGAACAATACCGTGGTAGTGTCCAGGATGAGGGTGTTCGCATCATATGCCTGTCTACTTAATCCTCTCATAACATGAATCCCAAACTTCAAACCCATGCTGTGCACTTTCTTGGCTACTTCAGTGAACCCTTTCCCATCTTTGGATGACGGCCACCTATCTGGATCAGGAATCATCCTCCCCCATTCATCAATGACATCAAATCCAAGAGAATCTGGGTAAGCACCTGGAACATTCTTCCTATACCACAGGTAATCTACCACTGCATACTACATGAAATTACACAGATAAATGACAACTTCTATTCCAATAAACTTTCCCATTCTCATATTGCTCAAGTAATTAAAGAAGTTCTAAAAGTTGATTGTAGTCATCAACCATTTTATACCTCATATCCATAAGGCTTTAGACGCTGAGAGATTATTCCGGCGCTTTGCAAGAAGTCTTCTTCAGATATAATCCAGCAAAAGGAATCGTAAGAGTTCCAACCTCGAGGTGGGAAGCTAGCGTGCTCAGGTTGAGATGATACCCTAAAACAGGTTTTGTACAAATTATTAAGTTCACAAACTAATATATTTGGCCAAGAAAGCCTTCAAAACAAATTTTGGAACAATTATAGGATTTACAAAATGAGACATAATTGTGCATTCTTCAATCCAATCTCCTATGAGGATCATCAAAGACTAGACAAGACAGTTCATCGAAATAGCAAAATTTGGGGATGTAATTGCAGTACTATTTGGTTAGAAATTTTGAAAGTACTTGTCTTGCTTCCAAGAATCAAATGTAAAAAGGGTTTTCTTATCTCAAAAACTCCTATGTGAATCATAACAGTAGTGAAGAGAAGAAAAATAAAGAGAGAAACACCTGTAAAGATAAGAACCTAAGGAGAAGAGAAACAGAGAGCTCAGCAATTGGATCCTCATTGTTTTAGTATACTGAAATGCAAATGTAGCAAGTATTAGAGAGTTGTAAAAGACATTATATGGATAAATTTTTCAACTTTCTAAACCAATCTAGCTGGATGGTAATTTATGAATTGATGCAGCCAAACTTACGGAAGTTTTTTTCTTGGGAATCTTGAGAGCACTAGGCTTGCTTGGTTGGTAATTACATGAAGCAAGGGTGAATGACTTGTATGATGTTTCCAGGAAATTTACTACAAGTTTCTCCAACAAACGAAAGGTCCAGTTTTTCTGGTTCGGGGTTGAAGATATAAAGGTTGAGATAAATAACAGGAGAGAGAGAGAGAGAGAGAGAGAGAGAGAGAGGCACCTATAAAGAGAGTAAGTGGAGAAGAAGAAAGAAAGAGGGCTCCACAGTAGGATCCTCACAGTCTCGAGTTCACTTCTTAATTATAATTACTGAAATGCAATGCAGGTCCTTCCTCCTAACCATCAAATCTTTTTAAGGGCATTAATGATGCAACGTTGATCGGTAACTGGGGTGGGTGGTGGTGATGATGAAAACGGATAATCTCTTTTTTCTTCTTATTTAATTCGCCGGTGATGCTAAGTCCCCTCGTGTCCTTTTCAATCCCAATTGAAGAAATAATAATTTTTATCCTTAAAAAATATTTATTAAACGGTGTTTTCGTCTGGTTAGTTGAAAAGAAGAAGAAACAATTGGGGTCGGCGGTTCAGTCGGAGCATAAGCTTGTTACTGATCCGACAAACCTGTCGGCGTGGAAGAAAAGAATCCAAATCAGGACACTTAGCTTGCTACTAGATACATTCGAATCCCAACAACCTTCTGAACTCGACTTTCGATTCACAATTGACAGGTGGCTAAATATATGCTTTTCTTCTGAACAGAGATAATTCTGCTGTGAGCGTGGTGACCAGTAGCTTATTCACCATTTGCTATTTGCAACTTCTAGATAGCCTTCGATATTTCCATTAGCAATAGCAGTCCAACTTACAAATTTCAACTTGTAATTTACAATAAATAAATCAACCAAATAAAAAAAAAAAAAAAACAGCTTCTAGTCTTTGGCACAATTGCTTATCTATCTTTGTACTGGAGACTAAACTGTTGAGTAACTGCGAAGAGACTTAGTAATCCAACCATACGCTCGAATCCTGCTCCAGCTTGCCGGCGGCTATCTGTGCGGATCATATTCCCCTAGTTCTTCCCTATAAAAACCTTACGCCACTCATTTTTCTTCGTTCTTGGTAAAATAATAGCTTCTCAAATCACAGAGCCATGATTCTTTCAGACATGCTCCTAATAATGAGTTAGAGGCGACGCATCTAGAAATATATGCAGTCAGGCTCTACACATACAAGGAGTCAGAGGGTTTTCCCAGAGGTCATAATTGGGGAAGGTCTCCTCTGGCAATCCAGTTCGTGTTTGGTGAGTGACAACCACATCCTCTACAAAAGTTGCCCAGCCCATGTATGGGTCTCCAAAAGATTTGGACATCAGCCCCTTGTCTGGTTTTATGGATTTGTGAAGATGACCCATGTACCGACGGGCCCCAATAATCAATTTAGCAAAGTTGCCTCCATGGGTCATCACAAACACGTCAGACTTCAGGCAAACCAAGAAGTCAAGAGCTGCCAAACTAGTCACATGCTTCCTGAAACCATCTAACTCCTCTTTGGTTGCCAACTCTTCCTTTGTTACCTATTAGAAACCCTCAGTCAAATATTGATGGTTAATAAATTCAAAATTTGTATAGAAAAAACTCACTTTGAAAGGCTCCTCTCACAGGCTAGCCATTTAAAAAAATGCAACTACAAAAATTCAGCCAACATTTGGAGCCCGAAAGCGTTTTGATTTCTCAATTTCCTAAACACTAAATAGAATTTAGAGCATGCAAAACCATTTAGCTTCCCATCCCAAAGTAAAATTAAACTCTCTTTTTTCCAAGAGTACCATACATATAAATATATTTGCAGGCATGTGTATTCATGCATGCATGAATATTGCAGTAGCTGGAAAACATTCTTCCTTTATTTATCTTTGGAGATAAGAGAGGTATCAATGTAGGTTATTTTGTATCAAGGACGTAACAGGATGGAGTATCCCGTGGCTGCAATATTATTCACTTGTGGAATTTATATACAGTTTTCCATTTTAAAAACATCGATTGGATGTATATGCTGGCACCACAAACAAAAGAGATGGAAATGATTTCACAAACATGTTTAGTCACTTCACCGATGAAAATGGAGTGACAGAAACAGAATCAAAGGCCTTACCAGGCTTGGGAACATGTTCTTCAGTGGAGCCATTCGGTTTTGTCCACCATAAACCTGGCCAGAAGCTACATAAATCTGAGTTTCCTTAGGATATCCCATTGCCCGAAGAATCACAGCCACTTCCCCGGGTTCAAGAGGGCACCTTCCTTCCTTCCGTTTTTGCAGGGCCAATTGCCATAGATGGGAACCGTTCTGCAAGATAAATCCCCAAAAGCTTATAAATCATCCATGCCTGTTCAAGTTTCAAACTAAAACCAGTAAACTGATAACTCACCTTATATCGTCGAGGCCACTCTTTTTTTCTATATTCTCCCATTCTAGCTTTCTCATCCCTTGTCCCCACAAAATCACAGAATGATAGACCTACCATTCCCTTTTCAAATCTAAGATGAAGAGCCCTATATGACAAATAATGTTTAGTGCCACTGAATTTCAAATTATAAAAAGTTGGAACTAAGTCCAGACAACTTCAGATATCAATGTCACATACATATATGGATTTGAAACTCCTGTGCGGTTTCGCATCCTTGATACCAACAAATCAGACATTTCCTCTATCTCAGGAAGAAATTTCAGAGCATGATAATTCACCCTGCACCTTAGCCTGTTGATTTCTGGAGGAACATTATCATATCTACAGCATACACAAAAAAAGGAAAGAAAAAAAAGACAGAAAATTAACAATCCAAGACCATTTATTTTTCTTCCAATGAAAGTAAAATTTTGAGCATAGCATAGTGCCCCAGAGATGTACAACATCCATGACTCACCCAAGCCGATCCACAAAAGGCTTCAGGGCCATTATCTTCTTTTCCTTGATTCGAGGCAGTACATTATCTATGTAGAATTGAGCAGGTGCATATTTTGGAATGTTTTTCACTGTCCGTCTATAACATAGATGGCAATTTTTTTCCAAATAATCAACACCAGATGCAACAAATTCAAGTCATCATATAAATGTGCACAACATGACAAAATGAGGAGCACAAAACTCAAACCTTATACTTGTGAATAACTCTGACTTGTCAGTAAACCACTCAGGTATATCACGAACAATTCGTACATCATACTTTAAATAGTCAATGAAATGATCAACATCAAAAATGTCTTCAAATTTCCTGCAGACATTTTGTAAAAGAAAAAAAGGCTTGTGAGAAGGGGAAAATCTAACTCGTTAATGTAACTACAAATGAGACAAGGTTTTTTGTGAAAAAAGGAAATATAGCTAAGCATATAATAGTAATATGCCAAAATCAAATGAACCTATTTGAGATGACAATACAGCCACAAATTAGAATTCCCAACGAATATACATGTTTGTTGAGTGCATGAATATCACATCAATTTCCAACTGATGTTTCACCCCTCAAAAACAGCAAGACCTAGCATTGTTGAAGCTGAAAGACCTTAATAAGAAATATGAGGAGCAAAGCCATCCACAAGAAACATTGTTTATAAATCTCAGAAGAATAACGAGAAACAAAAACAAAAAATGTTAAAAGAATGTTGCAAGATGTAATGTCTAGGTATCAATGTTATCATATGCATAAGAGTATTGGCTTACGTTTGGTCTTTCCAAATCTGGTCCTGCTTCAGAACAGGCAAAATAAGGGTGGCATTCATTATTTTGGCCACTGCTACAGCATTGCATATCTGCATTAAAAATAAAAGCAGCATTCACTATAATTCAATCACTTTAAAGCTTGTTGCTTGGTAAGTAAAGGAATAAGCGTAATGTTTTTATGAAATACGCTACAGGAAGTTACTTTGATTAAAAATAAAGAGGTGAGAAAAAAGAAAAATTGATTATTGAACAAGCAAATTACCAACATCAAATAATAACAAATAATTGGCCAAAAAAAGAATATCCCAAATCACCAAGTCCAGATAGACCTGCTGAACTAACAAACATT
>NW_011503210.1:11241-12326 GCF_000495115.2 Populus euphratica
GCTGAACTAACAAACATTATTCCAAACTAATGCCATTAAAAGATTCTCAGTGGAGTGATCACTTAGAGGTGCAAGTCTCAGCAATGTGAACAGCAGCGTGAACCTTGAGGCCTGACTTGGGCAACATTAGGGAGAATCCCCCAAATATGAAATCATTGTCCCTTATTATAGCTAAATAGAAACTTAACTCTAGTTATTTAGAGCTGTTATCCCTATGGACAGTGTGCGGCGTGCCAGTTTTTCTGTGTCCATGGCCAGCATGGGAAGACACAACAGTGAATCAAATTAGAAAAGATGGAATTTAGGCTGATAAATCATATCACAATCTATGATTAGTTTCCATATTCCAAACAAAAAATTCATCACTTACAGAGTAGAGACAGCACATCTAACAACAAAAGTCTAAAGAGATCTGAGGTAGCTCAAGATGAAAGAACTATGTGGTTCCATAACACATTAGGCCATCCAGAAGATGAAGAGATAGATTCTCAAGGTCCATGTAACTCCTTACTTTGAGTGTGTGTTGGGGGTGGGTGGGTGGTGTTCTGTGAGTGATATATCGTTCAAAACCAAAGGAAAAGGAAAAACACAGAACTTTCATAATTACACTATTTGACAAAATGAATCCATACAGCAATCCTTTGCTGATTCAAACCACCCTCTGCATGGATAAATATATAACCATTTGTTTCATTTTCGGGAGGAAGATCTGCAAAAATTAGAGAAAAGTCAGCATGTTAAAATGGAAAAAATAGAAGGACGAGAATGAACATAGATAAAACAACATTGCTTTCATCATTAGATATAGTTCATGCCAATCTTTCCAACACCACAAGATATGACTGAGAATTCCGATATCTTTGGATATGTAAACTGGAAATATAACATTAAAACATGTTAAACAGTGCAAGTTTCTTCTAAACTTCTTTCCTCTCCTTGCCCATTCACAATACAAGTCAATGCATTGGAAGCAATTAACTGACTCTAAATTGTATAAACATCTTTCCTCTCCTTGTCCGTTCACAATACAAGTCAATGCATTTGTGATGTAATTTATTTATTTTTTCATTAAAGTACGATGCCAT
>NW_011503200.1:0-5852 GCF_000495115.2 Populus euphratica
ACCACTCAGAAGAACTTATAAATTTTGGCTACATAGATGAATTATAGTATAAAGATTTTATTTTATTATTTTATTTATTTAATGTTGAATAATTATTTTTAATTTGAGTTTGTTCTAACCTATTAGATATTGTTTAGAGTTTTATTTTATTATTAGATCTATATTAGTTGATTCCTAATTTGAGTCTATTAACTTATAACTTAAAAGGGATCCAACAAAGTTATTAAGAAAAGACTATATAATGTTTTTGAAGCTGTAAATTTTAGCAGTTTGGTAATAATAAATATGAATTTTTTTTTTTTGATTTTTTATGGTAAAACATCCTTTCTGTACATGGATAAAGATCTTATATTTGACTTATCGAAGGTTAATTGACTTCTTGACATCATTCTCATATTTTAGGTATATGGTTATCTCTAGGTTTAAGTTTATTCCAATACTTTTGGTTCTTAATTACAAGGTTATTTCTATATTATGATTCTATCAAACCTTATTTTTATCTTTTTAAATTGTATTTTAACTTCATTAGGGGTTGCTTGACCACGTGATCAAGAATTTCGCATGAGATTACTCTAATGTTTTTAAAAAATTAATAGAAAATAATGTATTGTCTATTATTTCAGATGACACGTTGTCTGATTCCCTAGATTTCAACCATTTGAAAGGCGACTGAAAAATCAAGATTCAAATTTTTGAGTAAAAAATTTATTTTAAAACTATTTTAACTTAAATATATCAAATAAAAATCCTCAATAATCTAATTTATTAAGTCAAACAACCTCTAAATTGGTTCAAAAATACAAAATCAAACTAGAAATTTTTTTTATCTTTTTAAATCTATTTTTTTCCTAGCAAGATGAGGGTCAAATAACACCTTAATTAACTTCTCTTATCAAATGGAACCTATTAATATCAAAATCAAGAAATTTTTGTTATTTGAAATGGATCTAACTGACAACTTTGCTCTTTTCATTTGTTTTTTAGTGACTTTCTCTCTCATCTCTCAAAGAGAGTACGAAAAAATAAATATAATGAAGTTATAGATAAAAAAAAGTTAATAAAATGAAAGGGATGAAAAAGGTAGGAAAACATAGGACTGAAACGAAGTTATGACACCTGCAATTATTAACAAACAGTTGCTTCCAACACGATAATTTGCCATTGGTAAAATGCTAGAGTTTGACAGGTGAGCAATTCTCTTGCGGTCTTTCTAATAAGCTTCACACTTTATGAATCAATATTATCTTTGTCGGATGTGACAAGATGATTTGATTTTTGAAATTTTTCAAAAAAATATATAAAAAATAAAAAATAAAAATGAATGAATTAAAAATGAGGTTAAAATAATCTTTAGAGCACTTGATTATTCAATCTTCTATTGCAAAGGTCATTCAAAGAAGAGGATAAAAAGATAATAGATTATGTTCCTTCCATGGTCCATATCTGAATGCTATTTAGCCTTTGAATTCTACGTCATCTCATATGTTCTTCTGATCTTTTTTATTTTTTTTTAATTTGTCCACTAAAATATGGCCATCTAATTTGACCTAAATCCTGGTCCTCTCCAAACAATTTTCCCCTACCATAAATCACAATGACCATAACTTCAAACAATTTGAAAAAACACAACATATATAATATAAATTATATCCTATAATCTCACTTAAAAGTTTAAACTATTAAATTAAAATGATTCTTTGATATAATATAAAAGCGTTGATGATCAAGTGGTCATGAGTTCTAATCTCATCATCCTCATTTATTTAATAAAAATAAAGCACAAAGTAATATGAGACTGTACAAGTTTTAAATCCAAATGACTTTTACTTGAGAGAGTATTTTAGAGAAGAATATAAACTTTCACTTGAGGAGGTGTGTTAAAGAATAATATAAATTATATCCTGAAACTTCACTTAAAAGTTTAAGTTGTTGGGTTAAGATGATTCTTTTATAAAGGAAATCACCACAGATCAAGCACATGATCCCTTACCTCCTGCACAAAATTATTCAACCGTTATCCAAGCCTAATATCAAGCCTGTACCAGCAAACAATCCTTAGTATAAGTACAGTGTAAATCCTAGATGTAATCTTAGCTTTGTTTCTAAATTCAAACCTGCAATCCTGTGTATATATTTGTTAACAATTGTATTATTCAAAGAGTGGAAAAATATTATTATAAAGATTATCAACAGCATAACAAATCTCTAAATTATTTTATCTTTATCATGGTATCAAAGCAAGAAATTTCCAACGAGAATTCAATCCCTCATACCCATAGTCTAATCTCAACTCCACCTTTCCCAACTGAAATACCACTCATCGCTCTCAACATCACATCTCAAATAAATGATAAACTCACTTCCTCTACATTTCGTAAATGGTGTGCCCAATTCAAAGCTTTGCTCACCGGGAATGATCTCCTTAACTATGTTATTAGAGAAAAAATCTACCCCATACCCACCAGTACATCAATTTATAATGTCCAATGAACTAATTAGATAAGGCAAGATAAACTTATTTTCAATGCTATTCTGGCATCTATATCTAATGTCATTATCCTTCTTATCTCAATAGCCAAAACATCAAAGGTGTGTGGCATAAATTATATACATCGTATGCAAGCAAGTTTAGAACTAAAATAATGCAACTTAAGGAACAACTCACTATGATAAAAAAGGGTAATCAAGCATACCTTCACTCTGTAAAATCTTTGGTAGATGAAATCTCCCTCATAGATCACCAAATCTTTGAATATGATCTTACATTCTACATCCTTAACGGCCTGAGAACTGATTTTTATTAAATTGCAAGTCCTATTCGTGCATGAGAACAACCACTCACATTTGTGAAACTTCATGATTCCTTGTTAATCATGATGTATACCTTTATAACCTTAAAGCCTCCTCTTATCCATTTAATTGCTTCTGCAAATTACATGCATAGATGAGCCTTTCATGGTCAAGACAATTCTTTTTTTTAAAAGCTTCCCCAAAGCCACACACCTTTGAAAAGTCATACGCCCAAAGAAACAAGGCTTCCAGCTCATTATCAATACACTAGCAATCAAAGAGACAACAATAAAAATTATAGACTATGTTGTTTTCCCCCCAAGTGCCAACTATGTGACCACATGGGTCATACTACCAAACATTACAATTATATTCAATGTAACACACCAACAACAAATTGTATTTATAGCTCACCAGCACAGGATACAAATTGGCTTATAAACTCAATAGTGTCTCATAATATTACTGGTGATCATGTTAATCTATCTATTCACTTAGAATACAATGGTATTGACAAAGTTATCGTTGGTGATGGTTCAGGTTTGCTTGTCTTTCATATTAGCTCCCTACTTCTTCACTCCCCTAATCATACTTTCCATTTATATGACACCTTTTTGTGTTCCTAATATACAAAAAAAATCTTATATCTGCTAACTAATTTACTTGTCAAAATCATGTTTTTCTATTTTAAGGAGTATGTGAAAATAGTGTATACACCCTTCTAAAGTCAATGGTGTAGTCTTCTTCTCCCATAGTTGCCAACGTGCATGAAAGAGTCTCTATTGACGGGTTTGGGCATCCATCTCATAAAATGGTCACTCACCTTATCAACTCCTTTTCCCTTACAACAATAAACAAAAAAAATCTTGCTCTTTGTTCATCATGTTCTATTAATAAAGCTCACCACTAACCATTTCATCAAAATAGTGTCTCCAGTCATGCTCCTCTTGATTTAATTTATACTGATGTATAGGGTCCTTTTGGTACAATTGGTATCATTGGGGCTCATAACTATCTTATTTTTTGTTGACTTTCACAAAAAAATATTTTATTTTACCCTATAGAAACAAAATCTAGTGTTCGCCTAATATTTTTGCATTTTAAAAATCTTGTTGAAAACCAGTTCCAATTAAAAATTAAATTTATCTATTCAGATAATGGTGGTGAATTTGTTTCCTTAAAACATTATTTTACAACTAAAGAAATCAGCCATTACATCACAGCTCCTTATACACCACAACAAAATGGTGTTTTTGAGCGAAACCATCGTCACTTAGTAAAAACTGGTCTCACATTACTACATAATGCCTCCCTTCCACTACAATATTAGCCCTATGCCTTTTCCACTGCTGCATATCTCATTAACCATTAGCCCACACCCTTCCTTCACTATAAATCACCATTTGAAATTTTATTTACATAGCCTCCAAATTATCACAAGCTAAAAAACTTTGGTTGTCTTTGTTTCCCTCTTACTTGACCATATAACATAAATAAATTACAACCAAAATCAATTCACTGTATTTTTGTTTACTATTCCTTAATATAAAATGCATACAGCTGTCTTAATCCCCTAACAAACCCCCTATACCAATCTCGTCATGTTCTCTATCTTGAATATAAAAATAGTCTCCTTTTGAGCCAACTTTCCACCCCTCAGCCCGACAAATGCCTCCCCTATCCATGGTAATTCATTATCACCTTCTGAGCCTCAACCAATGACTTCGACAAGGGCACCTATTCTCACTGCCTACTTAAGTAATGAATCTCCCCATCTCTCGTTTAATTCACGTGATCTCACATCTCTATCTTCTCCTTTAAAATGCTTTCTTTTCCATAATCTTATGCTTGCCTCATCTCCACTGCATGTTCCCTGTAGCCTACCTTCATCAGCTATTTGTGTAGCTCTTCCCTCCTTAACCTATCATTCTCCCAACCTTGCCTCAAACCGTACTCACTCAATGGTAACCAAATCCATAAATAATATCTATAAACCTAAACAAGTTCACACTACAACAAAACACCCCCTTTTTAACACTGTAAAGCGGACTTGTATGGGATAGGCTCTCCGTGAGCCAACTGGAGGATAACGATGTCTAAGGAACTCACAACTCTTATGAGATATGGTACATAGGAACCAGTACTGCCTCCTCCTAACTGCAAACCCGTGGGGTGCAAATGGGTCTTTCAAGTTAAACAAAACTATAATGGTTCTATAGCTTAGTTTAAAGCGCGCGTAGTTGCAAAAAGAGGATGAAGCTTAGAAAAGAAATATTGCTTCAGTCCAAACTGGAACACTGTTCAGTCATTGGGTTATATCTAGAGTTGTAGAACTTGGATTTGGATCTACTCTATATGGATGGAAAGTTAAGACATAGGCCTAAAACATTCATTGGAATGCAAGACTTAATTTTACTATTTGAAAGTCCAAATCTTAGCAATAACAAAGAAGTCAGAATTTATCCTACAACCCAGACACTGTTCAATTTTTAGCCCATATCCTGAGTTCTAGAAGTCCAAATGACTTCAATTTTTTTTTGGAAAGATGGGATAATTTTCTAGAATTTTCATGATTTAAGTTAGTTTAAGTTCTAATGTTAACAATGATGTTCTTTATAGACAAGAAAATAAAGATTGTCACCAAGTCAAGAGTTGGCCACCCACTCAACAATTTGTCATCAAATCAATAGTTTCAAATTTTGGCATATAAAAAGAGGCACTTGTCATGTATTTAGGCATTTTGATTTTCATAATAAGATCATGTTTTTGCTCTTTCTTTATATTTTTTATTGTAATACTTAAGTTTTGCTTTTATTAATCTCTTATTTATACTTTTCATTTCCTTTCCTTTACCTAGTTAACTTATATATCTTATTTATGTTTTTCTCTTTTATTATGTTTAGTTAAGTTTATTATATTAAGGTGAAAATATTACATTAATAGTGTAAGAATAAGTATAGTATAAACTTAACATAGACTTTCATGTTTGATGCTAACATGTTTTGTATTTGTTATTTTCTTTACTTTTAATACTTTGCTTGTTAAATGGTTAATCTAGATTT
>NW_011503200.1:5862-10067 GCF_000495115.2 Populus euphratica
TCTTAATACTTTGCTTGTTAAATGGTTAATCTAGATTTATGTTGTATAACACTTGGTATAACAAATACTTAGCACTTTTATAGCCTAACCGTATGGTGTAACCGATACTTCTGCTATAAAAGGAACTTGATTTGTTGTTAACATAAGTTATAATCATGAATACCTAACAACATTTACAAGTATTATCACTATTCAAATAAGATAACTAATATAATCATGTTAACCATTTATAATCCGATTGGAACCTCCTTTATGTGTGGTTTCTAGTTGAGTAATAAAAAGAGTTTATATTATACTTGTTTGAAATTCCATTATTGCATCCTCTAACCTTGACATTTGTTTTTATTGTTTAATCTTCACGTTAATCTTACATCTCAAAGTGCTTGTTAACTTTTTTTTTTCTTATTGTTGTTATTATTATTTATAATTTATATAGTTAACCTCCTTATAGTTTGACTCCGGTCTTACTGGGTTATTTATTACTTCGACACTCCTGCACTTAAGTGAAGACTTCAATTTTTTAATCGTGTCAGTGCTCTACTTTGAAACTGGCCATTCTGCAACTAGGGTTTTAAAATTCCAAAGTCAATCCTTCCTTATTCATTTATCATAGTGAAACTATTTTCTGTTATCTGTTGGTTTATATGGATGATCGGGTCATCACTGGCAATACTTCATCTGACTCATATAATTCATCAACTTGGCATTCAATTCTCCTTAAAGGATATGAGCACACTTCATTATTTTTTAGGGTTAAATATCATACCCACAACAATCAAGCTGTCCTATCTCAACACAAATACATACAAGACCTTTTCTCTAAAACCAATATCCAGAGTGCTAAGGATGTCTCTTCTCTTGTGTCCACTTCGGTCCAACTAAAGCTTAATGATGGAACAACTCACTGCAATAACACTAATTTTCGAAGTATCATCGGTGGTTTACAATAGCTATCCCTTACCCATCCTGATATTTGCTTCGCTATTAATAAGTTGTCATAGTTTATGCATCAACCCACAATCACTCACTGGGTAGCTGTAAAACATCTGCTCTGTTATCCGAAGAAAACAATTTTCTTTAGTATTCACATTAATCATCATTCTTCATTTGCTGTTACCACCTTTACTGATGGTGACTAGGCTGACAATTATGATGATCGCACTTCCACTTCGGCTTACATTACCTTTCTTGGGTCCAATCCCATCTTTTAGAGCTAAAAAAAAAAAACATCGTCGCTGTCAACTCAAGCTATGTATATTTTTCCTACGCCACTACTAAATCTGAACTTGTATGGTTGTTATCCCTATTCAAAGAACTTTGTTTACTAATTCATGCTCCACCACGACTGCTATGTGATGACTTGGGAGCCACACACCTCAGTTTTAATCCGTTTCAGCATTCACAGATGAAACATATTTAGATTGACCTTCACTTTGTATGTGGTATGGTTCAGAAGAAGATTTTTAATGCCATCATGTCAATACTCACGATCAACTGGCAAATTTGATAAGTAAGCCTCTGTCCCAATAACATCTGCATTATTTATTGCTCAAGATTGGCTTAGCTGATGGCTCATCCATCTTGTGGGAACATATAAGGGAAATCACCACAGATCAAGCACATGATCCCTTACCTCCTACACAGAATCGAGCAACCATCATCCAAGCCTGATATCAAGCTTATAATAGCAAACAGTCCTTAGTGTAAATCCAATGTAAATGCTAGACACTAGATATAATCTTAACTTTGTTTCTAAATTCAAACTTGTAATCTTGTGTATATATATATATATGTTAACAGTTGTATTATTCAAAGAGTGGAAAAATATTATATTGAAGATTATCAACAACATTACAAATCTCTAAATTATTCTATCTTTGTTATCTTTGACATTCATGACACAATCACAACAAACATAAAGCCTAAAATTATTTTTTAAAAAAATAAGTGAAATAAATTGAGATTAGTTTGACCGAAATGGTAACTTATATTGGTATGTCCTCTCCCACTCAGGATTGCTGGTGATATCCTTTACCTTATAAAAAAAAAAATTAAAGAGCAAGACAAAGAGGGCAGTGAAATCAATTAGGGTTACCTATAAATCAACATCGTGAAGGGAACAAGTCCAGAGAGCAAGAATCAGTTTTCTTGTTCTTGATGATGATGAAGATGATCATAAAGAACATGTTGGAAAATTGTTTTTACGTGTTTAATGGAGATGTTTGAAGTAGAATTAAAAAATGAGATACATTTGTTTTTGGAATTAAAATTTTATTGAGAAATAATCTTTAATATAAGTGTTTTATTGTAAAATATTAATGCATAAAATAATAATTTCAAAGAAATTTTGGTTGATAAAATTTTCAAACCTCAAAATTTTTATTCCTGTATTAAAATTTTACAAACTTTTCAACACACACATAGGTGATTTGAGAAGTAAAAAATAGATTAATAACTTGTAAATGAGAGACGATCTCTGCAATATGAGTTTTGTGTTAAATCCACATGCATGTATTCGACTTGACTTGTGATTGGATTAAATGAAAAATAATTTTTTTATATAAAAATTATTTTTTAAGCTCATAATCCTTACTTATCTAGATTCATTAAATCTTTCAAATTTTTTATATTTTTTAACTAAATTTTATCTTTATAATTTTTTAGAGGATATTTCATGATAATCAAAACCAGTACAAGAGATCTGTATTTCTTATGACAACTAGTTATCTATTAAATAAGCATAAAATAAAATATATAATGTAAGTCTATATATGAAATACTAACTTTTAAATAAAATTATTTTCATTGATTAATAAAGAAAAAAATATTATGAATTCGTTTATTAAAAATTTAATGAAAGAACTCATGTATAATTTATCATTAATTATAAAGAGGAATAAGATTAAAACCATTAAAGATAAAAAAGCATTAGGATATAAACCTTATCCAGATGATTAAAGATCCTACAATCTAATTTCAAAAGAAAAATGAAGTCATGAGGCATATTTAATGCAATAGAAAATAATAATTTATTTGTCTAGTTGAGCACCAATAATTTATTGTTTTAAAGATAGCATAATATAACTTAACCTTTTTAGTTTAGTTTACAATTAAGCTCTATATATGCAAAATCTAAACAAATATAAAAAAATACAAGAAAATTTAGAAAAGATCAAAACATACAAGATATGAGAATAATTTCAGTAAATGAATAGGTATAACCTATTTTAAGAAATGACCTAACTATTTTGTAAAATGATCTAGATAAGTTTTAGAAATCCTAGAATTTTTCCAACAACCTTAAAATGGTATAATTGATTTCAATTATGATATATAAAAAAAATTAATTAATTAATCAGAATTTTTTAGTATATTTCAATGATAATTTAAATATTTTTTAATAAAAAATAAAAAATTTATTAAAAAAATTAATTAAACGTGGTTACTGGGCCTAAATCGCTTAAGTTTATATGACTACCAAACTCAATCATCTATAAAAAATAATTTTAAAAGAATTGATTAGAATTTCTGTTTAGGATATTTCAATAATAGTGTAAATTTTCTTAATAAAAAATAAAATAAAAATATAAAAAAATAATTATGATTTCTGTTTAAAATAATTTAAGAATAGTTTAATTTAAAAAATAGAAAACAATTATAAAAAGAATTATTTAAGATACTTTAAGGGTAATTTAAGTATTTTTTATATAAAAAATAAAAAAATTATAAAACAAATTAATTAGACATGGTCATATACTTATGTCTGGCTTGACCGTCGGACCTAAACTCAAGGATATTAAAATATTGTTTATATTTTATATATCTTTTTAAATATCTTAAAAATTTAACACTAATCAACACGTGAATCAATATATTTTTTTCATCCATCAATTTTATACATGAGTCCAAATATTGCCAGAAACAAATATTTTTTAGGAAAAAAACATAAATAATAAAAAATTGATTTATTAATCTAAATTGATTATGTGTAAATATGATATAATATTTTGGATTGATTCAACATGACTTGAGCAAGATCCATTGATTAAAAGTTGAAGTGTACAAGTTTATTTTAAAGCTAACTTAGTTAAATTAATGAAACTCCAATTCTAATTTTACTATCCTTATATATCTAATATTCATTTTATATTCAACTTTAAATGACAAATTTGTTTACATATATATATATATATATATATATATAT
>NW_011503200.1:10829-12392 GCF_000495115.2 Populus euphratica
GCCAGGAAGAAAACATAAGAGGAACCTATTTTTTTTTTTTTAATAGTGATTGTCTGAGCCAGTTTACATGTCTCTTGACTAATTTCTAAAGTTCTAAAATTAATGACCATATAAATCTCTAGTCATCCTGAGATTAATGATACTCAAACTAGTGATATTTAAATAATAAATTTAGGATATAATCAGTTAAGCTACACAATTCTATTATTACAGTGAAAAGTAACTTAAGTCAAGCACCACATTAATTTTATTTTTAGATATTTTTATATAGTCAAATTTTATAGTACAAAACATTACTATTATTATAGTTAGGTCAACTCAGAATCAAGAGATTTCTAGATCCATAAATCAAGAGTGATGGGTTGGATAAATGGTCCAAACATGTTATTATTTACAATTTAACCATGAGAATTTAATCAATATAAAAGTTTAAAACTCTAAAATTTAATCAATTTAATTAATGTCATGAATATCTGAATAGGACAAACCGTCTCGTTGATATCTTTGCTAGCCTTCAGAATCAGTCCAAAAATATAATGTAATGTCGAATGATTTATTACTTGCAATTTTACATTCACTTGTAATCCGTTGCAGGTCAAATAATTATTTTTGTAAGTTTTTTCAATATGTTTATTTTTATAAAAAAAAATTCAAAATGTAAATTTAAAATTTTATGCATACATGTAATTAAATAAATAAGAACTATATCTGTTAATTAAAAAAATCATTAACAATAAATTAAGATGAAAATGAAAACATCGAGAGACATATAGATAAATATATCTGACCTCGTAACACAAGCTTTTGACCCTATTATATTTAATAATTTTATTTACTAAAATCAAATTTATATTTAATCAAACGATAATAGAAATAAACACACATGAAATTGAATGAATATAATAAAAAGGAAAAAAAATATCATGTAAGGCTACACATATTAAAAATATTATAAAAAATAAAAATTTTCTATTCATATAAAACATAAAAATAAAAATATAGATGGATTAAAATAACCTATTCAAAAAATTTAATGCATACAAAATGATTAAAAAATAAATATTATTTAAAAAAATCTAAAAAAACAAAATAAAAGAGAGGAGGGCTATTAATTTAAATATAAAATAAATATTTATTTAAAAAAAGACATAAAAAGGCATAGATTAAAAATATAAAAAAAAGAGGAAAACATCAGGTGCTATTAGACTTGGTAGGCTAGGTCCTGTTGGGTGAGCAAAGCCAATGCCTAACCCATTTAGTAAGGATCCACACACTTCCGCAAGTCATATCATTCAAGATAATTTTTTTGTTTTTGAAAAAATAGAGTTAGATAAGGCATTGTTTTCGAAAATAAACAACACATCATTTAATTGTACTTATATTTTAGCAATTATGGCAATCGTAAAATCAGGGATGAAGCTTTTTACCCAAAATGCTTAAAAAATCTAAGAAACCATTCAACCTAAAATGCTTAAAAAACCTAAGAAACCTTGTTAAATAAATTCATGTCCTAAAAAGCTATCTCAAAACTCGAAATTAAAAAAAAATCCAAAAACCTCATGA
>NW_011503180.1:0-12591 GCF_000495115.2 Populus euphratica
AGTAAAAATAATTTTTAAAAAAATATTATTTAAATATATTTTTAAATAAAAAACACTCTAAAAAATAATATTTATGTAATCTAAACAAACAGACAAGAAATCTTCTTCTTCTTTTATTTTTTTTTTTCCCCACACCTAGAAATACTAGAGAATGGGTAGGGGATTATGTGAAATACAAACATGATTTGTCTGTGAGTTGGCGGGGTACGGACTCGTGCAGGGCACCATGTATTAGATGCCTAGACGGTGATGGTTACTCAACTGGATAAATACTTACCAAGTCTTGCAATTGTATCTTCGAATCAACTCATCCTTGGAGAAGACTCACGAATGGGCTTTTCCTGACTTCTTACTGTGAGTAAAAACCTTACAGTGGCATCCATTAACAGCAGGTGTTAGAAAAACCCTGTCCCTGTATATATAGGGCACAGCTTTATGTGTTTATATTTATCAAAAATATTTAAAAAAAATTAATTTTTTTTCAAATTAATATATGTTTTTATGTTTTCAGAACATTTTAATATGTTAATATCAAAAATAATTTTTTAAAAATAAAAAATTATTATTTTAACATATTTTAAAAATAAAAAACACTTTAAAAAATAATTATTATCATATTATTTTAATATTTTTTAATATTCTTTTAAAACTAAAAAACCAAACAAGGTTATAATACATACCAACCAATAAAAAAATGCAATCATGTTAACAAAGCATTTTATAACCATAAATATTAAAAAATGTTTCTTACACTAACCAAATATTGAGCCAATACCTTGAGACAAATTAAGATATCTAATAATGTCCGTATAGCCCTTGGAGTTTTTTTATTTAATAATATAAAAATAAAATAATTCTTGTAAGTAATTATTTCAAATCCAATGAAAACAATTTCTAGTACAATTCTTTCTTTTTTTATTAATATATTTCTTTCAAATAAAAAAATATTTTTTCATGGGTTTCTAATCTAATAAAAAATTGTAAGCAATTAGAATCAATACAAAAAAATATAAATGATTTTAAATAAGATACAAAAAAAATTATTTCCTTTAAAACCAGTTATCTAATTAATTCTCTTCTTTTTATTTTTTGAATTTTACTTAGATAAAATAATTGTTTTTTAAATGATAGCTTATAATAACATAAATGATATATTTTCCACTTTATATATGTCATGAAAAACTTTTTAGAACCTATTTTTTTAATTAGTTCTAATATTATATATCAAGAAAGGTATTCACATGATAAACAACAAATAAAATCAAATATTTTCATAAAATTCTCAACTATAAGCATAAAATAGAAAATTAAAAGCATAAAAGGTTCACATAAACTAATTAACAAAATGATTTCTAACATCGTTTAAAAAAAAAGGCAAGAATCTCATTATAAAATAAATGTTAAATTAATTGATATTTAATGAAATAATATATCAAATATAATGTTATTTATTCAATTATGATTATGCTTTAAGAAACAAAATTATAAAAAATCCTAAAGAACATAACAAAAATAGCAGCTACTAATATCATAATCTCATTAAGAAAATAAAAATTAATTTTATTTATTTTATTTAAATAAATTAATAAATAAAGGTCTTAAAAGCCTATATTTTCGGACCTAGTGAGCTTGCTTTTAGAGTAGATAAATTTTGTTGATTTTTTCAAAAAAACATATATCATAAAAAATATATTCTATACTAGCAAATAAAAAGTCATCTCTAATCATTAAAGTGATACATAAGTTGGATTCAGGACATCGTGAAACAGTTATTTCCATATTTAGTATAGGCGTTAGAGTATTGAGAAGACATTTCTCTAGTACAAGAAAACTGAGAAGGACGCACCTCTGATATATCAATTATTATACTCACAATAAACGCTAGATGGTCAAGTACGAAGCGGATAACTGCTGAAAACATCTAAGTAGTAAGTTCACTCCATAATGAGTGCTCTTCTATTTCGGCTTCCCCAGAACTTCTGGTAGCACAACCGAGATAGTGATGTGTTCTCTGCCCTTACAAGGATGGAGCAATAAAAGCTTTGAGAATTCAAGAGAAGGTCACGATAAAACAAGTCATTTATCATTACGATAGGTGTCAAGTATCAAGTGGTTAAAAAATCAAGTTTCTATCATATTAAATAAATACCTTATATAAAATTCATCTTCAATAATAGTAAAGTTAGATTTTTTACTATATCTTATTCAACCTCAATCATTTATAGTTCAATTTATTTCAATTATTTTTTTATTTAAAAATATTTATGAAATGCCCTAAAAAGTACCTTAATAAACATATTTTTGTCTTAAATTAGCAAAATAAATAAACTAAAACATAAATCTAATTCAAAAATACTTTTTAAAGTACCCCAGTCGCTTTTTCTAGAAAAATAAAAATTAAAACAAACATTTCAATAAAACTTCTTTTATTGAAAGGAATGTATTGACATAGAGATTTATTTTTTCTCCCCCAGCTAACAACTTACACTCTTTTTTCTAGTTTTCTAGCTACTTTGGCTTTTATTTTTAAAACTCAGAGGGAAAGAAAAAAAGAGTTTTTAGATAAAAAATTAAAAATGTCAAACACTAAAAAGAATAAAAAATAAATTAAAAAAATAAATGGACAAAAAAGAACTTTTTCGAGTCAATTTGTAATGGGCAACTTGATTTATTCGGTGCCTTTTCAGGAAGAACATGATCAGCTTTAGCCCATGTGATAGAAGGTTACAATTACTGTCCCGAAAGGGCCAAGCGATATTGACGTTAGGAGTAATCGAAAGGTGCCTGTGCTTCTACGCTGTACGTAGGGCCTAATGATTATGTGATTTGGGCCCCTCCGAAGTTTCAAACATGCATCAGATATTGTTGCCTTTTCTGATGAAGGGACTTTTGTTCATTCAAAATGCTTGAGAAACCTGCTGGTATGTATGGATAAATGAAAGCCCTGCCTCTTGTTGAATATTCTACTTTTGTAGCTAATAGATTTCGTGTCTGAGCTGTTGGTTTAAGCCCTACGCTGGTCCATCAGTGCTTGTGACTTTAAAGGTAATCTGCATATATGGTTCCAGCATCAACTCGCTTGTTATCTTCATCATTCCATTGTCGTGTTGCCATACTTAATTTATCAATGTGAATTACGAGGCTCAGTTGGTGCAATGTTGTTTCTGGTGATGCTGTGGATCCTGCCTCCTGTTTCATCTACTATAGTGTCTTTGAAACTATCATTCCCTTATTAAAAAAAAAAACACCAAAATAGAAGAAGAATGGCATCCATATTGATCCAATGGTTTATGGCAATCATCTCCAAATTTATCCAGTACCGGTCCTGCAGCTAGCCCTCTTAAATGGATGGTTTTAATTCCTTAGAGAGCAGCAAAGCTTAATTGGTGATGCTTAAATTTTGATCGAGAACTCGGGGAAATAAAAACAGAAGAAGAGGAAATTCTTTACCGATGAGGTAAAAAGGGCCTTGAAGAGCAGCTGGAGGGAAGGCAAGGGCCTGGCAGCACACACCCTTGATTATCCATTCAATTTGGAGGAGCAGCAGCAGTACTATGGAGGACATGTCGCCACCGTGAAGCCGTCTGAATTTCAGTATATGGGCTATGAACTTGCTTGTTAGTTATTACTTGGGCCTTGACGACCCAGCCCACAGAAGTGGGGAGAAACAACAGTCACTAAGTGTATTAATTTCAATATAGATCAATCATGCATGATGCCATCAACAATATCGTTTTGTGATTTCGGCTTTCTTCCATGTTTTTTTTCATGTTTTAAAAATATTTTTAAAAAAATTATATTTTTTATTTTTATAATTATTTTAATGTGTTAATATTAAAAATAATTTTAAAAAATTTAAATTTTTTTAATATATTTTCAAGTAAAAAACACTTTAAAATTTAGAAATATAGTAGTAGTTGTTTATCAAAATATTTTTTATTTCAAAATATATTAAAATAATATTTTTTATTTTAAAAAAATTATTTTTAATATTAGTACATCAAAATAATATAAAAATATCAAAAATATATTAATTAAAAAAAATTAAAAAAATAAAAAAAAATTTCAAAAATATTTTCCAACCGCAATATCAAACATTCACTAAATATTTTATACATGTTTTTTTATTGTACATAAATCTTAACTATAATTTTTATCAAATAAGTATTTAAATCTAACTAACTATAATTATTTATATTTTTTAATTTTATTTTTTAATTAACAATTATAAAAGTTATCTATAAAATAAACACACTGAGGTTTTACGCTATGAATCTATAGATTAAGAGGGAGTGTGGTATTATGAGTAAAATAGCATGAGGTGTTTTATTCTTCTAAATATATTGAAATCGTATAAGTGTGATCTTAAAATTGTTTGAATTTTTTAAAATTTTATTAGATAAACAGATAGGTGATTGACATGACAATTAATTACTTATAAATATTATTTTTACTTCATTTCTGGATTCTATTGGTGTGACGATGGCCGCGCGCATTAAAGTGCATAAGAAATAAATTAGCTCCCTCTAGTCATCTGTCGTGATTAACCTAATTATCTAATCAAATTATTCTTAGGAAAAAAAAATCTAATTAAACCACAATTACCATTCTCAATATATCAGGAGAAAAGAAAAATGCATTAATTGCGGATGTCGAGAATATAATTATAATTATTTTTTAATTTTTTATTTAAAAATATATTAAAATAATATTTTTTATTTTTAATAAAGATAAATTCAGATCCCGGGAGGATTATGTCCCCACCCAATCATATTGGTCTTTGACTCTTGAATAAAAAGACTTCGGTGATCTGATTTTGTTATAAAGAATAAAAATCATACCACACCAATCAAATTATAAAGATTTTCAGAAAATAAATGAAAATAAAAATAAAATGAAAACAGAATCCATAATTTCTAGTGAAAAAACTAAATAATTTTGATTTAAACTAGTTTGCAAAAAAAAAAAAAAACTAAACTAAACTGAAGGATTCAAACTAGTTCCCAGTTTGGATAAATTGAAAAACTTGAAAAAAAAATAATTTTAATTTATTATTTATTTAGCTCAAAATCATATTAAATTGAAAATGATCACAACTGTAATCATCCCTGTTCGGGATGTCTACTAAGGCAGCAGAACAAACCTAGCAAAAGATGTAGGAACCCGTAAGAACTCCAACAGACACAAAGCACATGACACCTATCTAAAGCATAATCAAATTATAAAGATTTTCAGAAAATAAATGAAAATAAAAATAAAATGAAAACAGAATCCATAATTTCTAGTGAAAAAACTAAATAATTTTGATTTAAACTAGTTTGCAAAAAAAAAAAAAAACTAAACTAAACTGAAGGATTCAAACTAGTTCCCAGTTTGGATAAATTGAAAAACTTGAAAAAAAAATAATTTTAATTTATTATTTATTTAGCTCAAAATCATATTAAATTGAAAATGATCACAACTGTAATCATCCCTGTTCGGGATGTCTACTAAGGCAGCAGAACAAACCTAGCAAAAGATGTAGGAACCCGTAAGAACTCCAACAGACACAAAGCACATGACACCTATCTAAAGCATAATACAATAAAAATAAAATAAAATACAACAGGCACATGACACCAAGGCAGGCTGCAAGCACTAAATTCACGAAGACAATTGTTCTTACGAGTAGCTAGGACCTAACTTCTTCAAGACAGACACATAATGTATTTTGAACTGACTCGTTACAAACATAATATAAAAAAACAAAGATTTGAAAATAGACTATATCAAATAGAAATGAAGATATAGGTATATGTAAACACACTATTAAAACAAATATATAAGGATGAGTCATCACGATAATTAAGCAAATATCATAATTATTTAATTTCATACAAAAAATAAAATAAAAGAAACGAAGATGAACAACTTTTAAATCCAAGTTTTTAAACCATAAAAATCTTATATTAAAGATCAATAGGTATGTAAATTCATATAAAAACCATTAATTTACTGAAATAACTTGGAAAACAAAGATTTAAGATAAAGTTTAATGAATAAATATCAATCTATTAAAGTCAGCAAACCCATGAACCTAATAAAAAATCTAAACCTAGAAAAATGCTATAAAACTTAAAAAAGCAACGTAAAGGTAGCAACATAAGTTTAAGCATGATTATTATAAACACTATAACAATCTTTATATTTATTAATGGATTTTTTTTATTGGTAGCAAGCGTGCTGAGACATTAAAAGAATCATTAAAGCAATTTTTGTTCTCTTAATTCAACAAGGGGGACAGGCACGTCAGCTCATTTCATCATCTGACGTTTTTTGCATGATTTCTCCTTTTGGCTCGGGACCTGAACTAATTGAGAGTTTGGAATGCTTGGTATAACTATCATGTTAATTGAATTAATTTTAAATAATATTTTTACATAACATTGTTTTGATAAAAAACAAAATCAAAATATTTTTTAATATTAAATTAAGATTTTATTTGAGTTTGACCAGATAAATCAAAATTTTAAATCTGCTCACGTTTGCTTACCAATAGTGATCACATATATCTGCATGCTCTCTAAATAATTTCCTAAGAAAAAATCAAAGAGAACCTCTCTCATGAGATTTATTGTTTTTTAAAAAGTTAATTATTTGTGCAACTTGCAAATTAACTTACGATGCACATGGCACGCATGCCATAGGATTTCTCTTCTCTCATACACGTGGATACTTGGGTCTTTCTCTCATGTCAAAATGAAAGACCAATTTAAAATCTCAATTCAACATTGTTTGAAGTATTTAATATTTATTGATATTAAAATTAAAATATTACTTTTAATATTCATTAATATCAAAATTAAAAAAATCATATATTCTTTTCATGTAATATTTATTAATACTAGAATTAAAAATATTTATACTCGACTATTCATCAACACTAAAATAAAAAATATTATAGACAGAGCATAAAAAATATAATACAATAAAATTTTATCAATTTAAAATAAAACTAGTAATAAAATTTATTTTTGAAGATGATAAAATTTTTTTTTTGAATAATTAGTTTTATATCATGGTTATTTATTTATTTATTAATATATATAGTTGATTTGATTTTATAGATGCATAAATTTTTTTATATTCACTTGGAATTTTTTTAAATACAAAGATATATATATATAAAAATCTATGTATAAAATATTTTATTAAAATAAAATATAACCTCTGCGTGGGTTTAGAATATATATAGTATTATATTATAGTTTATGTGTTCGTAGCAGCTTGGTGTGTTTGGTGTTTTTTTTTTTTTTCCTGCCTTGTATAGTTTGCACAGTATGTTTTAGATTCTTAATCAGCTCTTTTGTGCTCTCATACAAATTAATCCTTGCTAGCTTTGGTTCCATGGCTAGCTAGATAAGAATTAATACAACTTCTTCTGTGCCCCTGTTATTTTAAAGAAAAAAGAAAAATTCTCCAAACAAAAACTTACGGGCATAAATGTTTCATATTCCTTTAAGTTTGTAGTTACAACATCCATATTCTTATTATAAATTTTATTATTTTTTATAAGCAATTTTTTTTTTAATTTTAATATTTAAATGTTAATTTTATTGTTTTTTAGTATATGTATTTTATTAGTGTATATACATGTTTTATTGTTATTTCTCAAACAAACTTGTAGTATGAATATATAAATTTATATTTGTTATGGTTTGTTTTAGATTTTGTAATATTGTATTTGTTTGTAAATTGTTAAAATTTTGTTGAATCATCAAATTATATGTATTGTGGAGAAATAATTAATAGCTTGTTTAATGGGTCCGTTTTAATTTTTATCAATGCTATTGTGAATTTGTAATTTTCATAAATTTATATGTATAAATTTGTATGGACATTGATAATTGATAATGAATATTTATAAGAAGTTTTAATTTGTTTGTTGGATAATCTAGAGGTAAACCAATATTTTTGCAAATTGATTATGGTTATTGTCAATATTTGCAAGTTTCAAAACTTTAGGTAGATGTGTAGAACGAAATCAATAGCTTTTCACTTACATATGATCGCCACTAGTTCTTCTAGCAGTAAAGATGACATGTTCTTAGGTGCCGATCATGAACAGTCACCTATGTTGACTTGCGATACTGCCGCTTTCAGCGCAATTTCGCAACGCAGAGATTATATGCCTTCACAACTGAATCAATTCACCTGCAAGTATAAGGCACATTAAAATTATGACCTTTCAATGTAAGGTTGTTTTGGTTCAATTTTAATTTTTTTTAATTATAACATAATTTATAAATAACTAATCAATATTTTATTAATTTATTTTATTTTTAGATTCACAAACATTGAAGTCACCTGAGTAATATCATCGACATTTAAATTGTTGATTGATATTTTATTATTTCAATGGAATCAGGTTTCCAGACATCCTAAATAGTGACCTTATATTAATGCATGGTTTTTAAGATTTCAGGTTAAGTTGGTGTTGATTTCTAATTTCCAACTTATTTTTAATAAATTATTTATACACAGCATAAATTCGAATGGGACAACGCGTATGACAATGTTGCAAGGAGGGTGTGGGAAAATCACACAGCAACTAGATAACATTGAAAACAATACGATATTTTAAAAAAAAAAATTATTTTAAAAATATAATTTGTCACTATAGAAGTAAGTTGCGTGATTTTTTATATGAAGCACAAAAAAAAAGCAAAAAACAAATATGAGAGATAACGATTTATATGGCTAGAATGACATGGCGGTCTGAAGGGATTTCAAACTGCAATACATCCTGGAGGATATATAGCCGTAATATATTGAACACATGATGTATAAGCGGTTCACACGATGCTCACAATCCAGTGTCGACAACGAAACCAATAAATTCATGGTTCGGTGACCACGTACATTGGCAGCTCCCTTTCATTTGCTGCACATGCAAAATGAATGGTAAGATTAATTTAAATGAAATATATCAATAATTAATTTGTTGTTACTTCATTAAATTTTTTTCTTACAGGCTACGTCTTTTGGATATGAGTCAAGTCCAATGGAGTTGTTTCTAGAGTCGCACGTGTATAGTGAAGACTACCAAAGATGGTCAACAATTTGTTGACAACTGCGCTAAGCACTTTATGGTATGTTCGTTCAACCATTTTATTTTGTAAGTTATTATTTTTCTTAAATTGAATATTATGATTTCTTTTTTTAATTTTTAGAAGACCTATAATATCTGGTTGATAGAGAGATATGAGGACAATCCTTTGATCAATCTGGATTTGTGAATGGAGGTAGGATCGCCTGGTGGACCTGATAAAAATCAGGTGTACAGGCTCTCTAACATTATGGCTGAGAACTTATGGGCGACCCATAATGCCTCAATTGTTAAGAGCTACCAATCAATATTGAGCACCCAATCTAAGAAGATCATGGCCTTGCAGCAACACATGGCTCATCTCACTGAAACATACAAGCAACTCTCGGCGAATTATGAACAACTCCGTCAAATGGTCATGAAAATTACATCATAAATGGATGATATATGTGCGCCTCCTTTTTGGCCATTTCATCTCGGGAACGACTAGCCTCCACCACCTCTTCCTCCTACTCCCGCTCCACTATTGTTTTAGTTGAATTTTTTTTGGAAACATATTAAATTTGTAATGAATATTTGGATTAATAATATTTAAATTCATTTTTATATTTTTGATGTTTAATGCAATTTTATTTGCATGATAGTTTTTTTTACTATTTACTTATATAATTTTATATTATTTATTCAAAATATTTTTTTAAAAAAATTTAATAAATATTATTGACAGATGTACATGTGGAATTTCACCATCAGTATTTTACAGAGAGTTGAAAAATATTTACTGGAAATGCCACAATCACCACGTCTTCACAAACAGAAACATTCCATCGTCATTTCACCAAGAGTTAAAAAATATTTACTTTACATGTCATTATCACTAATAAAATATTTTTATTGGTATATTTCCAACTAGAAATTTTTTTTGCCGGCATTTTTTATTTGTAAAACTAGTGGTATTTTTTTCTGACAAAATTAGTAACAAAATATGAAATTGATGATGAAAGGTATAGCAATAGACTCATTTTGTTAGGGATTTAGTTGGTAAAATATTTATCAATGAAGTGGTGATCTCATACTAATAAATTTAATCCATCAATAAAATTGTTAAATGTTACAGTGATATCTGAAAGGATAAAAATATAAATTTAATTTCTAAAAAACACACTTATTGAAAATTGCAGCCACTAACTCTGAATAAGACTATTATCTGTTAAAAGGATACGAGAATACCAGGGTAAAGAAAAAAGAAAAATCTGCAGTCAATCTACAAAGTTATCAAGTCTACCGCTCGAGCTTTGTACATCTATCGCGCTATATCGCACGATAACGCCAGAATGTTTTTCTTCAACCGAAACTCTTTTCTTGAGCCCACTTTAATGTGGATCCCCCGGCCCTATTATGGATAACGACATAAAGTTATACATTGCCTCCTTGATCGCTATAAATAATTCCAAATAATTTGGCCAATAAAACTTCTTATTTTCTTTTATATCTCAGCCCTACTGATTTACTAGAAATGGAGAAGGTGGCAATGGAAAAATCAGTGTCCAAGAGTGATGCAACAAATAATCGAATGGAATTTCCTAGGAAAAGCCTAGAGAACTTCCCCATCCCTGCTGGTCAAAATTATTTCAATTTTGTTGCCATGGACACGCTAGGCCAGCGATGGGGATTCAAGGTCTCCATTCGCAACGTGGGAAGATATAAAAAACCTTGGATGTCTGGCCAATGGAGGAGGTATGCTCGAGAGAAAGGGTTGAAGAAAGGAGATAGAGTTAAGTTGATAATGCATGTGGAGGGAAATGCTGTCAGGAGTTATCGTATCATGGCTGAAAGAAAGCTGACGATGCGCATCTGGATACCGGTTGAAGATTTTGCGAGATAGAGATGGAACTACCTAAGGTGAGCTAAATGTGTGGTTAATTTCTAATAAAAAATGCTTCTTGAAATGTTGCCCCTTTCTTTCTTGGTGTTTAGTCTTGGTATTAAGTTAAAAAGCCTAGTGGCTTTGCACCTTGTATCCTTTGTAGTTGTTTGCACCATTAATCACTAGTTCCTGTGCTTATAGTGTTGATTTACCAGTATACGGTGAGTTCTTGTGTTTTAATATCCGTTTTTTCTTTTATATGAAAAGGGCATGCTACCATGAGTTTTTTAGCTTGTAATTCCATCTTTGTATAAAATATTTTGGTGGTTTTTTTTTTCAATTTCTTATAAGCATTGGAAGATTGTTAAAAATTATAAGAGAAGCTCTAATAGACCAAGACATTAAGCTAAACTTTAATCTAATCATTCCAAATTAAAGCAAACTTGAACGGCAATGGATAGAATCCACATCCCAAACCTCGAAGGATGCGCTCAACCTGCTTTCTTCTTCCATTTCTATTCTTTAGTGGATCTTGCACACGAATGGTTGCGCTAAAGAGAACCTTCTTCTGACAGATTTAGCTTACCTATGACATGTTAATATTTAGCCATCAATTTAATAGCTGAAACTATGTTTAATTCAACTCATATACTACTGATCTTTTAATGATTACTTATTTATCTAATTTGAGATTAGTAGTTTTGACAAGGCATCAATCTAATTTCAATAATTCCATCGCAGTAAAACTCACAATTTACATCAAATTGATGTTCTTTACCTGCGAGAAAAAAGAAAGAACATATCTGTGTATTAATGTTCTGAACATTTCATTTGCTTTGGCATTTAATTGGCATGTGTCTTTCACTTTGTCAAAGGAACATATCCTGTGAATCATGGTGGACCTTTGAGATGTTCATTCCTCTCTCTCTTCGGTTGTCCTCGATCTCTTATCTCCCTTTTTCTTTTTCTTTTTAATAAAAAGCCAAAAGCCAAAAGCCGGTTAGATTTTATATCAAATCACATTCACGTGAATTTTAACCTAAGTTTATAACTGTGGGTTACATAAAATGTTACTTAATTTTATTTTTATTTTTATAAATTTTGATAACCACCGAGAAAATATCATTAAATATATATATGCCGAATAAATTAAACGGACCCTAAGAGTTGGGGAAGTGATTTTTTTTTCTTATAAATAAAAATTAGAAGATGCAAGAATCATCCTTCATGGGGATGTCTACAAAGGCAGTAGAACAAGCCTGACCAGAGATGTAGGAACTGGTAACATCTTCAACAGACACAAAGCACATGTCTAAGCATAACAATAAGAGGGAAAAGAAAAGGAACAAAAAAATAAGAAAAAGAACAAAAAAAGAGAGAGGGAAAAGACAAAGGACAGAACATACGCAAACAGCAGGCAACAAATCCCTAGGGACAGTTATTCTGACGACTATTTAGGACTTCACTTCTTCTAGACAGACACATATTGCATTCTGACCTAATTCGGACTGGTCCGAAAGATAGTTTCTGACTGCCTGTCACACTAAACATTGGGGTTGAACCCGGCCTCGTGCTTTGATTTATCATCCATTGAATACCAGAAACTGAAATGCTTTCTTTCAGCTCTGATACGATA
>NW_011503211.1:0-2954 GCF_000495115.2 Populus euphratica
GTTGATATTTCAAACTCAAACCTTACTCTATAATAAATTTTATAATTAAGATAATAATTATTCTTATTTTTATATGTTTGAACTAGAGTTTTTTTACAAGGAAGTTTTAAGCATAAAAATAATAAATATTATTTTTAAAAACATATCCCCTCTATACTTCATGTTATAAAAATATATAAATTTATTCTAAAATGATTCAAGAAACACATTTATTTTTACTTTTATATCTTTATTCTTAAACCAAATACATTTTTTGAATTAATATGAGTGTTTTTGTTAACTTATACGAATTTTAATTAATTTTACAGGTCTTGAAGTTAATAATTATATAAGTCTCCAATGATTTTGAGAGGACTTGAACTTGTGACCATTAAAATAAACAAATTTAAAACTTGATGAGTTAAGCTACCCCTCAAAATTAACTAAATACATTTCTATCCATACTATGTACATCTCTTTTATTCCAAAATAATAATCAAAACACTACTACTATAAAGTTGGGCATAAAGGAGATTTTTTATTACCACTTTGAACAAATCCCTTAAAACATTGTCCGAATAGTATGTCACGTGAGTTTTTAGGTTTCATAGTTACAACACGGTGATGCTTCCCTAGTAAGCATCGCGCTACAATTAAAGACCGAATAACCATTTATTTCACAAAACTTTTAAGTTGACAAAACATGAATGTCAGTAAAATTAATAAATATAAGATATTATTCTTTCCATCACATAACCAAGAAAATTAGAATTTTTCACATAAATAAAAAATATTAAATATTATGCCAATTCATTCATTTTTTATTATATTTACTATAATATTTTTTGAAATTAAAAGTAATTAAACAAAAAAAGTGAATAAAATTTAAAAAATAAAGTAATAAAATTCAGTATTAGGTTATATATATATATTTGGACATATAAATTAGGGAGAGTATGTAGGATCACAAGTCGTTTTCTATGTCCTCCTTTCACGTCATGAAAAACCAAGGACAAACCAGTTTGATGCACAACCTTCAAGCCACTGAAACCCAAAATCACACTGTGCCCCTACTATCTACAAATAATTACCGCTCATGACATTCGTGCCTCTTCCACCCTCTCTCTGTCTCCTTCCATATCAACGTCGGCATAAGCTAAACGACAATGGCAATTTCCTAGGAACACAGATCTGAATCCGTAATTTAGTTTGTGTTTGTTACCATAGATTAAAATGTTTTTTAAAAATATATTTAAATAATTTTATTTTTAGATATTTTTTATTTTTAATATTATCATATTAAAATTATTAAACTTTTTTTTTTTTTTTATATATATCCAATAGACTTTCAAAACGCAACGGAGGAAACCTCATGCCAAGCAACGTCTGAATAACCCACCTTTTATCTCTTTGGGTAAACTACAGTTTCATCCTTATAGATCCATTAATATTCCAGTATAACCACATTGTTTAAATTTCCTAATTCCACACCCTCATAGTTCTTAAAAATAACTAAAAATAAAATTATTTAAATATAAAAGTCTTCCTCAATGACCCGCCATACCCAAGTAGGGGAGAAACTGAAGAAATTGCTCTAATATATTACCTTTGTTTGTAGAGAGTTTATCTGGGCTTTAAAATTGTGATTTTTCTTTTTATAAAAGCGACTTTCCTTTTTCATGACCAAGAAAAACCGTTTCCTCTTTTAATATTTTCATCCATTCCTTTATTTTTTTTCCCAAACACAATATTTAAGTTCATTTCTCCTGGTTCTCCTCCCAGACCCGCATGAATTTTATAATATCTTATAAAAACAATTGAATTTTTTAAGAAAACTAAAAGAAATTTTTTCCAACCTAGTCTAAATAATATCGATATTAATACATTATAAAAGATAATAGATAAAAATCTTTAAAAAATCCATCCTATTCCCATCAGTATTAATACTTATATAAAAAATATTTATCTTTTATTAATTTATATGTTAGAAATATTTCCTCTTAATAAAACTATCATGATAAAATTATATTTTTAGTCTTTTTTTATAAAAAATTAATACTCATGATTTTTAAATACACTATTAATCCTTCAAATATCAGATTTATAATCTCTATTCTCTATTACATATATATATTTTCAGAGTATTTCTCTAAAATATTATGATACTTTTTCAAAAAAACCACTTAAATATAAAAAGAGTTTCTAAATTCATCAAATGAAATCCTTCTTAGCTAGAATTATGAATTAAATTATCAAAATTAAAAAAATTAATTAATTATCTAATATATAAACCTGATCTCCTATATACTAAGATTTATTTGGAACATCACCACAAGCCGCCTTGACGGCATGACCTGATAGTTTGAGGGAACAGAATAAGAAAATTGAATGGTCAAGGGCTTAGTTGGGTGTTTAGGAAGTGTTTAGACCATTTAGCAAAACTATTATGATAGACTTTGAAAATTGTAAACTATAAGGGTTGAAGTGGAGGATTGGTGAAAAAGTAGGGGTAAAGTCAAGTTTACCGTACAAAAGAGAAGAGGAAGCGCGTATTAAAGGAGACTCGTGGAGGCTTTTCTTGCGATGCGTGGAGGAGAGGTGACTAAGCATAGGCATTCATGCCTTAATACAGACAGATCCTCTCTTCTTCTTCTTCCTCTACACATGTCCGACCGTAGCGTTTTCTTCTCTCTCTGACAAACCTAACCTAACCTTCCTCTCCTGTTTTGCGCTCTCGATTCTTTGTACACACTCACAGGTTTGAAATCACTCGCATTACAAAACCTGCATTGCTCCTTTGTTAGATTTCTTTTTGGTTTCCTAAAAAAAAGAAAATAAAAGAAAAAAGAGTTGGGTTGCTCAGAATATTTGTGTTTTGGTTGCAGAAAGGGAGAAAAGAGAGGAAAAATGACGACGGAGGTGGGAAAAGTTCTGTACATAGTGGTGGTTGATGATGAAGAAAAAAGAGGGAAAGA
>NW_011503211.1:2997-3253 GCF_000495115.2 Populus euphratica
TCTAGGGAAAGGGAAAGGGAAAGGGAAAGAGTCTTTTAGATATACGCGTCCGGTTTTGCAGAGTACTCTGCAACTCATGGGATGTAAAGCCCGTCATGCTTTTAAGGTATAACACAAACCTTTTCTTTTTCGTGAATTTTTTTTTTTGTTGGAAATTCTTAATATCTTTTTGATTCTTTCTATGTTTTTGAAAGAATTGTGATTAGTTGTAGATTGTAATTGATCGCGGGAAAGAGCGGTCGATAGATCTGGATTC
>NW_011503211.1:3294-12323 GCF_000495115.2 Populus euphratica
AGAGCGGTTGATAGATCTGGATTCTTGACTACAATATGTTCTATGAATGTCCTGTCCTACATTATTTTGAATAAAATTTGCACTTTTTTCTTACATTTTTGTATTTGAAATGGAAATGTTATTCTTTTCTCGGATCATGTAATTTTCATTGATTATATATTTTTGACTTTCTTGAAGTTGATCAGTTATGTTCATGAAAACATAAAATCTTTTTTCAGAAACATTCAATCATGCTTAAAAAAATCCTGGCAATTTAAGGATTTGAAGTGTTTTAATCACAGTCTATTCTGCGTATTGCATTGACAACTTCTGAGTTATTCTTAGTTTGCTAATTGGATTGTGCGCATAATTATGAAATTAATTATAGCTGTTGACCAGTGACTTGATATTTTGTTTTTTCCTAAAGAGAGTGGACAAACCTTGCTGAGTGTGCCCCTTCTCTTTTCAGATTAGCAAAAGGGTTTTTGAGGTCATGAGACATGAATTTTCAAACAAGGTTTCACTTTCCAAAGAAGTTGAGATAAGAGGGGTGGATGCTTCAAAAGAAAATTCTGAGAGGGAAGATGGCTTGTCGAGTGGAGGTAGCTTGGGCAAAATAGAGGTCAGCAATCGTTTGGTTTCAGAGGAAGATAGAAATAAGAGTATACCATTTGAATTGTACAAAAGGCGTACCACTGTAGTTGTTAGAAGGGAGAGTTTCTTGAACGTTGTTTGTGATGCTCTGACTGAATATAAATATGTGGGGCCTAACCAGAGGGAGGACTTGGTTTTGGCATGCAGGTAAAGTGTACTCCTTTTATTCCTTTCTTTATACATTATTTCTATCCATGATGAGTGAATGAGTGTTGTCACACCTGCATTTATTCCTTTACAAGGTTCTTACTGTGCTAATGGTCATCATTTGCGATTCTTGGAGTGTTCAAATATTCTTGTATTGATATGGGTCTACTTGACATATTTTCCCCACATGCTGCTTTACAATTGTGGACATTAAGGAATAAATTCGTAGCTCTGAATGAAAATAAATGAATAATTAGTTCTGCTCTCCCTGCTGTTATTTGTGCTTGCTGGCTGTTTCTTGAACCTGTCATATTGTACATGCTCCACTGCATGTCCTTATTGCTAGATAGGCGCTCTTTGTCAGGTTTGTGCTGAAGAGGCAGTGGTGTCCCAAGTATTGAATGTGGAAAATTGTCTTGTTCTGATATTTATACTGTTTTGTGGTTTATTCTATGCTGTGGTATGAACATGGTAAAGAGCAGTTAGCTTTCTGTCGTTCACTATTTAGCAGAAGTCATTTGCTCCTCCCTTAAATCCAATACATCCTGTATGAATTCTGATTTCAATGAGGTACCATCGTTTCATTGCAGAATCCGTGAAAGGAAGGAATCTGTAACTGTGCTGTTGTGTGGTACCAGTGGCTGTGGGAAATCTACTTTGTCTGCATTACTGGTACTTCTTTTACCAAGTAACCATGTTCTTCTTCGAATCTATAATAATGGTTTTTTGTCCTATTGATTTCTTGCTTGTTTTTGGAAGAGGAATTTTGCATGTTGTGTAGTACGTAGTTTTGATATAAGGGTTGGATTTCTGTGTGTTTTGACAATTCAGAGTGTTCTCCATGGTTGATACAGGGTAACAGATTAGGAGTTACAACAGTGATATCCACTGATTCTATACGACACATGATGAGGAGTTTTGTAGATGAGAAGCAAAATCCTCTGCTTTGGGCTTCTACATACCATGCTGGGGAGTATTTAGATCCTGAGGCAGTTGCAGAAGCAAAGGCTAGAAGAAAAGCAAAGAAACTGGCAGGCATTGCAAATTTGCGATCTAAGGATGAATTGTCTGATGGTTATACAGCTGGGAAATCTGGTAGTGGAGCACCAGAGGTGACTTCCAGTACTGCTGAGTTTATTAGTCCGAAACAACTGGCGATTGAAGGGTTCAAGGCGCAAAGTGAGATGGTGATTGACAGTCTTGATCGTCTTATTACTGCATGGGAAGAGAGGAAAGAATCAGTAGTTGTTGAGGGTGTTCACTTGAGCCTTAATTTTGTGGTAAATACATTCCATCAAATTACAGGTCTTTCTGCTGAATTTCTTTCTTTGTATATGGCCAAAAATATTTTTTTCAATTTTATTCTGATATGCAGATGGGGCTTATGAAGAAACATCCTTCAATTTTACCATTCATGATATACATTACAAATGAGGACAAACACATGGAGCGATTTGCGGTCCGTGCAAAGTACATGACACTGGACCCTGCTAAGAACAAATATGTGAAGTACATTAGAAACATCAGAACAATCCAAGAATATCTTTGCAAACGGGCAGACAAACATCTTGTCCCCAAAATCAACAATACAAATGTTGATAAGAGTGTGGCAGCTATCCATGCAACAGTCTTCAGCTGCCTACGAAGGCGGGAGGCAGGAGAACAGCTCTATGACCCTACCACAAATACCATTGCTCTTGTCGATGAGGAGTACAGGAACCAGTGTGCTGCAAACTCAATGAGCTCCAAGGGGATGTTTCAGCTTATTCAGAGAAAAGGTTCTTCTAGGCATCTGATGGCTCTTCTTAATACTGACGGGTCTGTTGCAAAGGCTTGGCCTGTTGATTCAGTAGATGGTAATGGGAAGCCTGGATCAGGCCAGGGGACCGATAGTGGAAAAGGGATTCCAATGTATGGACCATTGCAGATAGGCAAGGCTGAACCAGTTAATCTTCAGTTTGGGCACTTCGGGATCAGTGCTTGGCCCAGTGATGGTGGCACGAGTCATGCTGGAAGTGTTGATGAGTCCAGGGCTGATGGGACTGATACAGGTAGCAGGTATTACTCCTCTTGCTGCAGCTCGCCAAGGATGCTTGATGGGGCTGCCAAGGAGGTATTTGAACACTTGTTTTTATTAATCAATTAAAGCTCATATATTTTGAATATCTATGTTGAGGAATAGGTAGATGATGTGCAATTAAAGGAATAAGATACATAAATGACAGTCTAGCCATCATTGATGTCATTGTTCAGCAGTTCAGGTTATCATCATTAATGATGAAAGATCTGCAATTGATTTTCTATGGACTACCTTCTTTCTGACTGGAAAGTTTTACTTTTGATTCTTCAGCTGAAGGAGGAGCTTTCAGTGCATGGCAGTGATGAAGAAGCTGATGATCCACCTGAGGTGGACAGTGATGAGGATCTTAGTGATGATGATGCCGAGAAGCACAACCATGAAGAGGTATGTGTTAGTATGTTTTATTTTATTTCTATATTTTAAAACATTATTCATAAAAAAACACCATATATTAACATTTGTGCATTAATTAGATTTGTATTATATCAAGTTGGTATGAGTGCTGTTTAAACTGCTAAAGGATCTGGTGATTGGCACTGTTCCTCAGGATAGTGCAGCTAGGAAACCCCCAAAAAAATGCTTTTATTGTAAAAAAGGCTGATACTTGATTTTTTTGATCATTTTTTTAATTTTTAATTTTTGCGAGTCCTTACATGCATGTCTTTCTCTGATGTACAGATTGGCTCAGTTGACGAGGAATCATCAAAATCAGATGAAGAATACGATGATCTGGCAATGCAGGATGTACAGGAGAACGGTTATTGGTCAGACGATGATGAGGAGTCCAAAGACAGGCTTCCGCCTATTTCTTGGGGCCAATCAAGCCCCAAAAGAGGAGACAAGTACAGGCAGAATCTAGAACGCTTCCTTAGCACCAGAAGCGAGCAGTTGGCCGAACCACTACGCTCTTACTCTTCCCTGCTTAGGGAGAAAGGTGAGAGGAGAATGTTGAATTCTGGCAGTCTAAAAATAAGAAAACGTTCACTCAGCATCCCTGCCATTAGAAAGCATGAGTCCATGGTTGGTGATCCTATCCTCTCTGGAGCACCCCGGAGGTAGCTAAACGATTTTGTCCTAACCCCCACCCCCCTCTCTTTTTTTTATTCCTCCTTTTTCCTTCGTTTTGTGTCTTCTAGAGAGAGCAACCAAGGCATTTCACCATCTCGTGTGCACCATAGCAGAGTTGCATGCCTGGGAACTTGTTTGTGCCCCCTATATTTTTTCAGCAAAAGCAATCAAGATAATGAAAATAACTCTCTTTTTTCAGCAAAAGCAATCAAGACAATTCAAATTACTGCAGTTATTTGAAAGATAGTAGTGTTTTTAATCCTAGGTGTGTGTATACCTGCTTATCTGCTAGACATGCTAGGGCATGGCTCCAAAGTAGAATAGGGCTAACTTGTGCAAATGAAGCAAGATGCTTATTTTGACTAGACTTGTGCCGTTAATTAATTGGAGTCTGGTTTACAGATTGAAGAGAGCGGGTCATTCTAGCTTCAGCATCTGTCCTAGTTTTGAAAACTGATTTGGATTGTAGGTTAGCTGAATTAATTGGAGTTATTTTAATATATATTTAGATTATTTGACTAACTTGATCTAATTTATATCTCTGTAAAGCTATGATTCCTATTATTTTCTACATCATTATTCCTATTATCTAAGGGAAAAAGCACCCATAATTTATTTTAAAATGAAAGAAAAAACACGAGAACATTATCAGTATTTTTTAGTTTCAAATATTTTAAATAATAGTGTATGCAATTAATTTTACCTTTATTTCTGTAAGTTTCCCTACTGATTCATTTTGCTTTTAAAAAAAGTCAAGCTAAGCATTGCATTTAATAAATCTCCAAGTGTATGGGGGTGAAATCATGTTTTCATTTAAAAAGCATCTATATATATATATATATTATATTTGTTTATATTTTGGATATTAGATTTTATAATTTATTGATGTGTTAATTCGAGTTTTTTTTTGTTTATTTTTTAGTTGATGTTATTTTTTCTCTAGTTTTATTATTTAACATCTTTAATATTTAATTAACTATAAATTAGGTTTTACTATTCATTTCAACTTTTTTTTTTTTTTAAATTTTTTTTACCTTTTATTTCAATTTTTTTTTTAAAAAAATTATTCTAGCCTTATGATTTAAGTTACGAGTTTTGCGAGTTAATCCAAGTAGACTTAGATTATTTTATTGTTATTTTTTTAAAATTAATTTTTTTTTAATTTTATTATTCAACATTGAGTTTATTGAGAATTGGATTTTATAATTTTTTTATTTGTTTTATTTAAAGTTATGATTTTATGATTTAGATTATGAATTTAAAATATTAATTCAAGCTAGCTGGATCAATACAATTAATTATCGTTTTAACATTAAAGAAAATATCATTAATTTCTTTTAAGTCAAAACTATATATTTATTAGTTCAACTTGTTTGTAGATCTATTAAATTAATTGGGTTAAGTTTAAAATTTGAATTAGATAATTTTAAGTTAATTTATCTTTGTATTTAATTAAATTTTTATTTGTTAAATTAATATTTCAAATATTATATATATATAACATGAAAAAAAACGCTGTGAAATTAGAACATACCATCCTACCTAAAAAAACAGAACTCCTAGTAGAATTCCTATTAGAATGAAATTGACAACCTTAGTGGAATGCAGCTGAGGACTCGATGCCAACCAAAGGGATCAGGTTGGGCTCTTGCCGTTGAGTTTAAAATCCAACTGTGCTGCATCCTATTGGGCTGATCTTAGCCATGGACACTACCGTGTTTTGCGTTGCATGAGGCTCAATTTTGATAGCAATCCAAAAGTATTTATTACATAAAAATAATCGACCAGATATTCAATCAACCGAAGATTTTTCTTGATTTTTTTTTCTATTATTAAGGTTTAGTAAAAGAAATTTATTATACGTCCCTTTTTCCTTTAAAAACCACATATGGGTTTCACGTGAATAAAGCACGTTAGCCACTCAAAACGAAAGAGAAAACGACCATACATTTTATGGGCCATGCGAGGAAGATTTGTAGATGTTATGTATACTGAACTACGATTATTTGAGAGGGGTGGATGTTGGTGCTGGCAAGGGTATGAGAAAATCTCAGTACTTTAATTTATGACTATAATTGTTACCGGCTCATCGCCCCAGGCCAATGAAATTTCTTTTTCGACGTTAAAAAATATTAGGATAAAAATATCCAAGTACTAAGTCACTAGTTGAAGTAGTAATTTAAATAATATATAAAAAATATAATAATAATGTATAAATTGATTTAAAAAACAACAAAAATAATAAGATAAAAAAATACCAAAAGCATATTTAAATTATCAAATAATCTAATACTAACTATATAAAAGATAAATTATAAAAATATAACAAAGCAAGTTCAAATAAACTTCTTAAATCTCTAAAACTTGCAATTGGTTAAGTTTTATTCTCAACTTTAATTAATAAATTTAACTCAATTAATTTATCTTTCAATGATGAAATCATTAAAAAAAATTAATTAAAAAAATTTACAAAAACAAAAAAAAATAACAAAAAAAATAAGGATAAAATCAAAAAAATATAATTTAATATATTATGCATAGATTAAAAAATAATGAGGGGTGAAATTAAAAAAAATTATAAAGCCAAACCACCTAATACTAGGTTGATAAGTGTAGAAGATTATTCTATGATCTTCTGGAAAAGGAGGAATAACACCAAAAGGATAAAAAACAAAAGAGAGCAACAATAGTTATAATTCAAAAATAGATATGCAAGTGGATGGTAAGGTGTATTTATTTGAAATTATTATCGAGTATTATTTTCATACAATGTTGTTGGATGCAAGTACATACAAGAAAAGAACTCCAACGGTTAAAACAAAAGGCTAATGAATTATCCATTAAACCTGTTGGTGATTCGAGGATAAATCATCTTGAAGAGAGAGAGAATGATACGATCCAAGCAAGGTCGGATTCAAATTTGGATGTAAAATTTTCTATCATCCAGTTTTATGCTATTGATCATAACTCCAAATATAACCGTTGGATGAGCTGAAACTTTACTAGAAGATTCTAGAGGTATTTGTTTATGTTGAGGTAAACTTTCAGTTGAATCAAAATTTGGAAAAGACTTGCTATATAGGTTAGAACAGGTTGTACAAATTTTTTTATTTACTTCATTTTGATTTATGGACTTTCTATTTGGTAAGGATCATTTTTCTACAAATATATGATAATTTGTTTTGGGAATTTTCTAATTCTACAAGGATCTTTAATTGGTTGCAACCTAGTTTCCAAGTGTGACAAAAATTCATTAATGTTTCAGAATCCTTTTCTCACTTGGATTCTTTATTCATTATAACTACACAAGGAAATAAGAACTGATGACATTTAATGACATATTGGTTTTTAGAATCATTGGGCAGATAAAGACATAGGACTTATGGACTTTATTTTTATTTTTGTTCGCTACAGCCCAAGGCTTGTTTGGACTTAATTACTACTTTGTTTTTTGCCAGGATCCAAGGCTTGTTTATACGAGATTATGATCATTTTATTTCAAGGTTTTTAAGTCAGTTTTGTAAGTGGGTCAAATCAGTCCACAATGGTAGATCCATTAGGGTTAATTTTTCAAGATCTATTTAAACTCATGTAACCTAAATTTCAACAGCCATGAATGAATATCACTCTGATTTTTTTTGAAGTTTTAACATGTGAGAGTGATTCTTGCATTCTTCTATTCTAGAGCGAACTGAATCTAACTTATCAAAGGTTAACTAGCTTCGTGGCATCATTCTACTTCATTCCAATAGTGTTGATGCCTTAGGGCAGGTTTTCATTGTGTCATACTCTTATTAGATCTATTTTGGTTTTTCGAGACTAAATCTCCATCTTGATTATGGGTTGTGTAACCATGTGATCTTGAGGTTCGTATCACCTATACTAACATACAATATAACTTTTCTATCACTGTGTATTTATACTCACATTATATGAGCTTCTTACTTAGATATTAAATAACTCCTTTCCTTTTTGTTTTTATCATGTTGGGCTAGTACACATCCATAGTTGCTTTAGTTACTTAGATATTAAATAACTCATTTCCTTTACTCACAAAGGTCTTCTTGATACAAGAGGAACAAATAGATGTGGGTTCTACTATTTGACTTTATTGAAGGCTTTTTGACACTCCTCATTCCAAGTTCTAAGATTCTTTTTCCGTAATAGCTAGAAGATAGCTTCACATGTTGTTGTTAGTAATTAGCACTTAAAAATGCATTTTTATCAAGGTTTTATATCATTATTTTGCATTTGAAGTATCAATAACTCCTTAACTAAAGCATGTTTTATAATAATAAGTCTGATATCATAAGATACCTTTAATTTATGGTAAATATTTATTTTAAATGCAGGTCTATCACATAAATGAAAGGATTGATTGGTAAGTTTAAGTACTAAAATTGAAAGGACAAAGAGAGGGCCAAATTTAAAAAAGAGATGTTGGTTCAACCCCAACTGGAACACTGTTTGGTTATTGGATCATATCTGGAGCTGTAGATCTTAGATTTAGGTCTTCTCTATATAGATGGAAAGCTAAGACATAGGCCTAAAACATTCATGGGAAACTAAGACTCAATTCTACTATTTGAAAGTTCAAATCTTAGCAACGTAGAAGTCTGAATTTGTCCTGCAACCCAGACACTATTCAGTATTTAACCCATATTTTGAGTTCTAGAAGTTCAAATGACCTTAATTTTTTTTTACTGGAAAGCTAAGATAATTTCCTAGAACTTAATGAATTTTTATGAATTTTAAAATTAGCAATGATATTTTATTCAAATAAGAAGATAAGGATTGTCACCAAGTTAAGAGCTGACCACCTACTCAACAATTAGTCAACAAATCAATAGTTCCCAATTTCGGCCTATAAAAAGAGGTATTTGCCATGCATTTAGGCATCTTGGTTTTCAGATCCATATCATGCTCTTTATTTCTTTCTTTATATTTTTGTAATGTTTAAGTTTTATTTTATGTTATATTTTTCTTAATCTCTTATTTATGCTTTTTATTTCCTTTACTATACTTACATTTTTATGTTGTTTATTTATGTTTCTCTTCTTTATTATGTTTAGCTAAGTTTAGTATGTCAAGGTGAAAAGGT
>NW_011503145.1:0-4927 GCF_000495115.2 Populus euphratica
TGTTTTTAAATTAATTCCTGCTTACCATCCGCTAATTGCTTTATTCCCACCACAGTTACCGGAAATCCAACTAGATTAGGAATAAGCCCCCGGGGTTAGATAATTTATTGATTAATTGATCATAGTAATCTTATCTATTCTCTATAACCATGATAGCTTATACTTGTATGTGGTAGATCAAAGTAGCTAGTACCTGTAAAAATTTTTTTTTTGATAGAGATGGAGATTCTTTAATACTTAAATAAATATCTTTTTAAAGAAAAAAAATATAAGAACATTCTAAAAAGAGATGATCTGAAAATATATATGTACTAAAGAATTAAGATTGTGAATTTTTATTCTAAAGATCTTATGGTATATTTATAGCCCATGAATCTTATCCTTTTGTGAAGAGAAGAGTCTAGATTGTACTCTTATCTGTTAGGAAATTGTCATTAGTATGGCAAGACCCCACTTCCACTTAGTGGAAGCTAAATTAGTGTCACCATTCATGCCATGTCTTATGGCTTTTATCCCACCAATCATGTCATGATTTATGGATATTGTCTTACCATTGAAGCTTATAAAAGAGGCATAATTTTAGAAAGTGAATTGAGAAAGTGGTGAGTGTGTGTAAGAGAGTAGAGAGAAAGAAAGAAAGAGAGAAGGGCAATGAGAGCAATTTTGCTGCTATTGTAGCAGCTGTAAATGCTGCAATGAGAGATAAGAATTGAGTTTTAGTGGATATAATCCTTCTTCTTCATGTATTTGTATTATATCTTTTCTCTATCTCTAATAATAGGATACTCTCTTATGGATGTAAGCGATTTGCCGAACCATGTAAAATATTATGTCAGTGTCCTTAGCCTTCAATGGACAACTATTAGAAAACAATTATTAGAACATCACTGGTTAGAATTCCCAACAATTGGTATTTGAACATATGGTTTAAAGTGATGTTTGATTTTTGCTCAAAAATAAAAGTTATCAAAATTATATTTTGACTATACCACTATAAAGAGGAGGAAAATACGATTATACTAGTGAAAATGGTGTTAAAATCAAACATCGAACATGTCTGCACAAACCGGCGAGGAGATTACCCACGCGTGTCGACGCATGACACGCGTTTTCTTTGCCCTGATAGGTAGACCTAACCCAAATACCTGACGACCCGACCCACGTGACTGACCCGAATGGGGGATAACATCAGCATGATGTAAGCATGGCATTCACATGCATAGTTGGCATGCCATGTCATCACCTAGTCAGCTGACACATCAACACTATAGGACCCATATGCCCATGTCATCAATGCGAGCAAAGCTGAGTTGAGTCGGGCCGAGTGGAGCCGAGTTGAATTGGAGTCGATTCGAGGGATAGGATCTAGTATGGTTGATCCTACGTGCAACTGGATCTGATATTGAATCTAGGCCGCTCATTAGGCTAGAATTATTTTGATCAAATCTTAGCCGTCTAAAATGCTATTTGAATAATTTCATGACTTGTTTCAGCTAATTTGATCATTCTGGATGCAATGGTATGGTCTGATCATTGAGATTTGGATCAAAAATGATAGTGGTGAATTATTGAGAGAGATTGCTCGTTGAGAGAGACTGCTTGATTAAGAGGCATCTAAAGGTCATCATGGTGGTCGATGGAGATGAAGAAAAAGAAATTATGCATGTTTGCCTAGTTACATATGTTGAACTGCTAAGTGGGGAGATTTTTTTGTTGCCTTGAAGGAAGGCAAAATTGGGACACTCTGGACACCCGATCACACGGATAATTTGAGGTGGAGAGTGAACATCGATGAAGACCAATCTTGACAAATCTAAGTATTGGTAGTCTCATCAGATGTTAGTAAATCAGGTATAAAACCAAGATATTATAGATCACTTGTAAAAAAAAATCATGACAAAGCTTGTAAATGATTGTATATATGAAAAGACAGTACAATGAGTTTTAAGTGGGACTGGTGTTACCCTCCAATCTTTCCTAGGAACTTGTTTAGTTGAAGGATTATCCATACGATATTATTTTCGTATATATAATAGTTTGTAATGAAACTATTGAAGACCATCAGGATGACAACATAAAAGAACAGTTGAGTTCTGTATGTTTAAGGATTTGATGGAGTGGTGATTTTTCAAAAGAAGTTAGATTCGGTGACTATGATTTCTCAAGAGGAGAATTAATGAAGACCTTGATAATGAAAGAGAAATACCTCAAGAGGATAAAGATCGGCACCCTATTTTGACTTGGATAGGTGTTATGACAAGATTAGCTGCTGTCAAATATAAAAGCAAAGAATAGAAAGAAATCTAGATAACAGAAATTGCACGAGAGCACATGGAGATTGTGCAGAAGTACCCGTAGGATCCAAAGAGGTAGTGTAATGAGACAATAGATGCAAGGAGAAGAAAAGTTCCTAGATGAAGCTTAAAACAGAGATTGTGTAAAAAATTATACAACATGAAGTCTCTTGTGCTTTTGATAAAGGCAACAAGCGAGGACATTTCCAATGTATGCAAGACTAGAAAGATGAGCTGTTACAAAAGCATCTAATTGAAAGGGCGCGACCGCCTATGATGAAAGACGAAGGCACTAAAAAGAGTTGGTATAGGTAGAGTTGTCAAGTGTGCTGATGAAAGATATATAAGCTCCAAACATAGAAATCGAGATAGAGGATTGCGAGGAGTGTATCGTAACTCTCTCTTTCTATGTGATTAGTGGTATTAATCTCTTCCAAGTCCATGTAGTGGTAGAGAATCTTGAAGCCACTTTGAAATATCTTAACTAAAAGAGGATGTGACCACCTATAAAAGACGAAGGCACCTTAAAGTGAAGGTGTGCGGGTCATGATATGAGCCCAAGTTTAGATCATCTAATAACGGATGAAGTCACCTCAAGAGAAGGTGTGAAGGCCATGATATGAGCCCAAGTTTAGAATGCCCTAGAGATAATGTGATGACTAGATATGAGTGGACAGATGGATAACTAATAAAGTAACTATAATGAGTATAGAGACAAATATAAGATTGACTTTCATAGATATTACCCTCATGTTAAAGATCAATAAGCTATAAGACATTTGCTTTAAACAATAAGTGGATGACTTATGAAGCATTAAGACACTAATGCTATGTAGGAGCAGAGAGCATGCGCAGGTTCCTAGAACAAGTAGACTCTTATCAAGTTGGTGAGCTCGATAATGACATTGTAATACTCAGAGTATAAAGACAAATATGGATCAACCTTTAAAGGGCTGCCTTTATGGTTAAAGGTGGAGAACTATCTAGACTCTTAGGACTAAGAGCGAGAGACTCATAGAGAAGTAAAGCATGGTTCCTAGGGTGAAACAGAGGGCAGACACATCTCCTAGATGAGTAGATTTTTAAAAGAGTAATGAGCTTGTGATCATATTGAGATACTTAGATAATGATTGTTGTGCTTGGGAATAAAAATTTTCATTTGAGGAGGTGTTGTAAACCTTGGTGTGGGGCTTGAAAAATCATTTCAGACCGAGTATGGATGATACACTTGAAGAGGAATGTTATGTTCCAAAGACAAGCGTTAAACTCTTCATATATGATGTGGGAGACCATCTAGTTGAAGTGATCCTTTAGTATGAGTAAGGGTATGCTTTGGTGACTCTGGAGATTGAAAGGTTTGGCAAGTACCTATAAACTTGGTTGAAGATGCTCTCAGAATGGTAAGCTTGAAAAGCTACAGGATGTAAGCTTGTGCCGAAGAAGTAAGAGGATAATTGCCCACATAAATCAAATAGCAAAGGGGGTGATTGTTAGGAAATTGTCATTAGTGTGGCAAAACCCTACTTCCACTTAGTGGAAGCTTAATTAGTGCCACCATTCATGCTATGTCTCATGGCTTTTGTCCCACTAATCATGCCATGATTTATGGATCTTGTCTTACCATTGAAGCCTATAAAAGAGGTATAATTTTGGAGAGCAAATTGAGAGAGTGATAATGTGTGTAAGAGAGTAGAAAGAAAGAGAAAAGGGTAGTGGTAGCAGTCTTGCTGCCATTGCAGCAGCTGTAAATGCAGCAATGAGAGATGGGAGTTAAGTTTGAGTGGATATAATCCTCCTCCTTCATGTATTTATATTGTATCATTTCTCTATCTTTAATGATATGAAACTCTGTCGTAGATGTAGATGATCTGCCGAACCAAATTAAATATTGTGTTAGTGTGCTTAGCCTCTAATGGGCAACTATCAGAACATCACTGGTTAGAATCCTCAACATTATCGTGATAACATTTAATAAGGAATAAATATCTCTTAAATTTGTATTTATGTTGTATAAGAATATGATGGATTTTTGAAGGACTTTTATACACCTAAAAGATATAGAAAGATTAGGGTCCAAGACATCAAATTTAGTTAAGTCTATAGAGGCTAAGTTTTTCCTCAAAATTAGGCTTAGAAGAGGTTGTTTGTTCTTCTAAACATGCCAAACGAGGATGATTATTCTTTTAGGTGTGCCAAGGAAAGATGGTTATTCCCTTGGGTATGCCCAAAGAAAGATTGTAGTTAACCTTGGACTTGACTAACTGCTAAGTCTAAGTGTCTTGGGTCTGACATGTTTGTTAAACTTGCATTACTTCATTCACTTGGACATGCCAAAAAAGGATGATAATTAATTCTTTACGCGTTTCAAGTGAGGATGTGCATTCACATGGGCGTGCTAAGGCATACTACCATGCCTAGCATGCCCGAGTCTAGGTGTGGCTGGCGCCAAACCTAGCATTCTTGGAGCTTCGCACATTACCAAACCCTTGTGTGGTTAGACTTTACACACTATCAAGTCCCTACTGAGAATATGCTTATTTTTTTAGCATGCATACTACTAAGTTTAGCATGCCTGGGATTTAGCACACTATTAAGTCTAAAAGAGTTTGTGTATGGCTAGGGGTAAACCTATC
>NW_011503145.1:5946-12828 GCF_000495115.2 Populus euphratica
AAAAAATCAGATCACCAGCGATAATTTTAGAAAAAAATAACACAAAAAAAGAAGAAAAAACCATGTTGGAAATAATGTATTAATTCATTGTGTTTTGTGATATAAGCTACAGTGCTTCCCCACATGATTTTGTCTTATTTGTAATAACTTGTAATTGTAATTCTCAATCAACTCAATATTAAAAAAAATAAAATTAAAAAAGATAATTTTTTTGAAAAATCATAAGAAAAAAACCATGTAGAGAAACACTAGAGCAATCCACAATATTTTATGAGAAAAAAATATAATTGTAATTCTCAATTAACTCACTATTTAAAAAATAAAATCGACAAAGATAATTTAAAAAAAAAGTTATAAAAAAACATAAAAATCATATAGAAAAACACTGTAGCAATCCAAAATATTTAAAGAAAAAACTTCAAAGCTAAATTCTTAACCATTTCAATATTAAAAAAATAAATTCAACAAAAATAATTTTAAAAAAACATTTAAAAAAATATTATAGCAAATTTAAAACTACGTGGAGAAATATTATAGTAATCGATAATGTTTTAAAGAAAAAAAATAAAACTAAATTTACAATTAATATAAAAATAAAAAATAGGAAAGATAATTTTGTGGAAGAAAAAAACATGTGAGGAATTAAAAAAACATAAAAAAAAAACATGTGGTTTTAAAGTATTGTTAGTGCTACGTTGACCTTTTAAGCCTTTTCTCTGTTCTCCCTGTTTTCTGTTTTAAGTCGATGTCCTTGTTGGCCTTGCTTACGTCCAGTTGATCATTCCTGAATTCAATGAGTCCTAAAAGCACCACGGCGCCATTTGAAGACGAGGACAAAAAAATGAACACACGAAAATCAAAAAGTGATGACCAATGGGTCCCTGAGTGACGTATTGCACGAAAGTCTATAGCCATGACGGGATACCTTCACGGTGCACGTAGATATCGCGCGTTTTCGCACAATTTCACTAAAATGCCATGCTTTCACTTATCAGCTTGTATATCTAAACATCATCTCTCGAACTCAATTGACAATTATGAACGAACTTCGTTAAAATCGAGCTTTATGAGTATTTTCTCTCTTGTCTTTTTTTCCATTGTTATCCTATTTTGGAGTTGGTCTTCTCTAGTTCTGTTTGCTTTCGTTTTGTACAGGTAGCAGCTAATGGATCCACTCGATATTGTGTATTTAAGAGAGCCGTTAGATACGATGCATCAACCTAATAGAAGTAAGTTGATCCAAGCACTACATCGATCGAGTAATTAGAGAAAAAGAAAGCATGATCTGTAATAATACTCCCTCTTCCCTGTTCTTTAATTATTTTACAGTAACCAGTTAGCCAACCTAGTTTGCGTCCGACTACATAATCATATTGTTTCTGGAAAGGATTAATAAATCAGCTTTAGTAATTGGATCTAGTCAGATCTGGCCATATTAGAGGGCTTTTCCCCCTTGAATTATTGGTGCATGTTATGATTGAGGAGAAAAACTAGCCATCAAGATTCCGAATTCCTATAGGTTCATTTTTTATTTTATTTTTTTGTCAGATGAATGTGATGTTTTAACTTCAATCTTCTTAGTTGCTGTTGTGGATGAAATACGGCAACTTCTTTGTTAGCAAGAAAGATTGTGGAATATATGTGGGTGGTGTATGCTTGAGGACATGTATTGTATTAATGGCACCATTTTGTTTCACCAACAAACCCTAAATATGTCTTTCGGAATACGATGTGGCCATAACAGAGCAGGTTTTCTAATTGCCCATGTTTATTTTTCCCTTAATTTGTTACTTATTAAAGAAAAAGGTCTTTGTGAAGGGTTTTGATCTTCTAAATTTATTTTAAATGCAGGTGGAGCCACGACATCTGCACTAAATGAAACCGCCAACAGCGCCTATGGAGCGAACCATGTGCCAATCGAGCAGTACCCGTCACCTTTACTTGGAGAGTCTCCTAACACAGCTCATGCTAATCTGAAAAGAAAAGCTCCTGAAATTGCTTTGGATCGTCAAAAGAAAAGGGAGATTGACAGGGCATATCGGCTGCGATGCAGGGTAATTAACTCATTGCTTACTTGCCATATATTTATCCTTCGTGTCTTATTATATTTTTATTTAAATCACATCCTTAAACTCTCATGCTTTGAGAGATCATGCAGGAAAAGAAAATAAAAACTGAGCAGGACTTGGTTTTGCTCACCGAAGAAAATAATAAATTAAAGAGCGAGAATGAACAGTTGAAAAGGGAAGGAGTTAAGCAGCCGGAGATGGTGCAAACCCAGAAAGAAGAAATGAAAGCAGTAAAGAATGACCTTTCCCATTTGAAGGACCAGCTTCGGATACAAAATGCTGTCGTGGAAGTGCTCTCAAGCCAAGTGGTACGTGTTTCTTCATACGTCCTTCTGCGTTCTACTTTGCCAGCCACTGCATCATATATGAAAAAAATACTTAGGTCGAATTATCTGACATATGTGGTCTTAACGTACGGTTGGGCCTCTGTCTGCTCGCTCTTCTTTCAATCTACTCCAAGAGTTTTGAAAGGGATCCAGTTTCTCTTCTGAGGGATTAATGGTGCCAATATTTCACTTGAACTGAGAAAAAAACACCTTTTTCCTACTTTGGATGACATGAATGGAAGAATTGATAAGTGATTAGAACTTTAGAAGAAACATTTACACAATTGAAACTTTATGAAAAAGAAATTATATTGAAATTAATTAACCCTTTTCTTTTTTATCCATTGCATGGAATCATTATAATTATAGCCGTTTTTCTCTTCTCACCACAACAAAATTAGCAAATATTGTGTGCCTCAGGTTTGGTGAAGCCGCATTCAGATTGAAAAAGATTAAATCATAAAAGAAGTAATACATCAATGATCAATGTGGATGGAAATCATGAGTGATAGACAGGGAGATTTAATTTTGATGTGCAAATTGAGAACCTCACATTAATTAAAGATATATAGTATAATGCAATTATGCACATAGTTTGGTTATTAGTAAATGTGATATAAATTATATTTGGAGTGTCATTTGATAATTTAACATCAGGATGGAAATCATGAGTGATATATAGGAAGATTTAATTTTGATGTGTAAATTGAGAACCTCACATTAATTAAAGATATATAGTATAATGCAATTATGCACATAGTTTGGTTATTAGTAAATGTGATATAAATTATATTTGGAGTGTCATTTGATAATTTAACATCAGGATGGAAATCATGAGTGATATATAGGAAGATTTAATTTTGATGTGTAAATTGAGAACCTCACATTAATTAAAGATATATAGTATAATGCAATTATGCACATAGTTTGGTTATTAGTAAATGTGATATAAATTATATTTGGAGTGTCATTTGATAATTTAACATCAGGATGGAAATCATGAGTGATATATAGGAAGATTTAATTTTGATGTGTAAATTGAGAACCTCACATTAATTAAAGATATATAGTATAATGCAATTATGCACATAGTTTGGTTATTAGTAAATGTGATATAAATTATATTTGGAGTGTCATTTGATAATTTAACATTTTAAATTGAATTTTTTTATACGACTCAAAATTAATTAAAAATTAAGGGTTATCTACGTATACGTCCAATGGATTTCAATGGGTGTTATTAGCAAAATAAAAATAAATAGATAAAATGATGTAGAATTACAAATATCGTTCGATAAAACTTAGCGTTTTCGTTTGCTACGTAGTTATATCTCAAGCATAACCTAGCTTGAAATTAGTAAATTTGTAATCAGCTTAAGGGTTTCTTAATTAGTGTCATTCTTTATTAAAATCTTATTGTTCTTATCATTCTTTAAAAAATAAACTTGGTAAATTAGTTGTTATCATGAAATAATTTATTTATTATAAGTTGCCTAACTTAAGATTTGTGCATATATATAACCTTATCATTTCTTTCTTGTGATTGCAGGCTAGTAGGAAAAATAATATGGATCTTCAGTGCGAAAATAAACGGCTAAGATTTCAAAAAAGTCTATTGATCAAGAAGATTGATGACAATGACTATTTAAACGACGTCATTCAACTTCAAGAAAACTACACAAAATTAGAACAAGAGAAGAAAGCTCTCCAAGTGATTATCGATGCCTTACGCGAACAGATTAAACAAGAATAATGACCTCATACCAAAACAAGCATTCTAAGGTAACATTTCTACCTTAATTATACATATAATTAACTGCTTTTTTTTATACATTCTCATCCTTAAATTATCAAATACAATTTAATCTGTATCTTGTTGTTATTTCTTGAGTTTTACTTTGTTAAGTTTTTTATTCAAGAAGTGAATCAATATGCTTTGGTCTATCAAGCGCAAACAATACACTCATATGAAATATTACAGATACTTTGACTTGATAATAATAATAATAAAAAAAAATATTATGATGTGTAAGGTAGGAGTTAATTTTTTTATATATTATAAAAGATTATTTCGAAAGTATAGGAAAATTAGCACTAAAAAGATTATTATTATAGCGAATTGTAAAATATAAAATGTATAAAAGTATATAAAAAATGATTGTATTATTTATATATTTTTAAATTTTAAATAGATTTGAATGTTTAAAAATTAAATCATCTTGAAAACTATTATGATGATTTTGAAAATATCGATCGACCATAATTTTATTTTTTCTGCTTTACATGTAATTAGTGCTACTCATATTTCATTTGATTTTTTTATTTATGAAAAAATAATTTATTTTTCAATCTAAAAATAATGATGTCATGCCTTGTCATAATTGTTTTGTGAAACAATTATTGCTTGTTTTTACTTCAATTCATATGTTTCTTTTTTATGGTGTTGGAAAGTAGATAGAATAAGTTTTTTTCTAGATCTAGATTTTGGTAAAAAAAAAATGCATATATTAATTTAATAAAGTTTTGGGATTAATAAAGAATTCTTCATCAAACACTTAAACTAAAAACTTCTTACTTTTATACCTAATTATTAACCTAATATTTCATACCATTAAACACCTTTAATTCGTCTTAAAATATCATAGAATCTACCATATCAATCAATCAATTTAATCATAAAAAATACTCAACAAAACCTATACAAAATTAACTACAAAGATAAACCACTCTCACATCCTTAATAACAATCATCTTTCCTCTCAATCAATTATTTATCATCTTCAAATGCTTTATAATCCATTAATCAAACTTAACAATATATACATCAAATGTTTATCAATCTTAATAAACTCAAAAAGATATTAACAATAACAAGAGTCATGTATATTAAATTATGATTTTACCTTAAAACCCCAATTCTTTCATCATCCATGATCCATCTTTTCTCTTTTTATTCTTTTCCTTCTCCCTCTTTTTCTTCTTTTGGTTCATCTCTCTCATCTTTTCATGTTCATTGTTTTTGTTTATTTTTTTCTTGACAATATATATTTATCAAATTCTGTGAGATGTCTAATTTGTCTCTCAATTAGAAATAACCATAATTATTCATATAAAGGCAACATAGTTTTTTCAACCTAAAATTTCCCATGGAGAAGCCAATATTATTAGTTATGAAAAAAATACAAATCCTGCAACAATGGATGAGGAGGAACACGATCTACTCTATCCTTACTCTCAACTTATTTGTCTCATATTTTTCTCTCTTGTACATGTTCGCGCAATTGCAGCCACTATCATTGCCCCCCCTCTCTCTAAATTTGCACTCTTTTCTTCTCTAAATTTGTTCTCCTTTCTTGGTTCTATTTATGGGCTTTAATAGCCACCAACTCCATCTTTTTGTCAACAATTCTGAACACCTAACTTGTGCTAAACTTTCTGCCAAACTTGCAGCCCTTGTTAACAATGGATGATGCATATCTCTTGCAGCTACTTATTACTTTGTCAAGGGACAGTGCTGCCATTCAAGCTTGGCTGGTGCACGTGGGTTGCCATTTCACATGAATGGCAGCTACCCATCAAATTCCGTGGGGTGTTTTGTAACAGGTTTTGTAATAGAGATTGTTATGGAATTTAGGGATTAGATGCTTGCATCTTGAAGTTGATTCTTTTATGTTTAGACTTTGGTAGCTGATCGAGGAGAGAGAAGGCCCTATTAAAGTTAAATGTAAAAAATAAAGTGTAGTTTAACTGGATAGTTTTGTATGAACATAAAAGAAGTATCTTTTCTTAATTCATTAAGATCTTAAACATGTGTGTGCATATCATATCTTAAATAAAATCTTTAATATATTTATTGGTATTATTAAACACTTAGAATATAAAAACACATGTAAAACACATTAGTGTTAATAATTATATTATTGAATCTTAAAATTTTATTATATATCACTTGATGAAAAAAATTGAATATATTCAACCTCTAATAATATCAGCATCACCTTCATTAATTGCTCTATTAATAAGGTCAACGAAATCAGAAAAACAAACTGAAAAATCTCTCTATAAAAAACTTAAACCTAGATTCTAAAACGATTGAAGAAAAATAAAGGTAAAAATGTTGAAAAAACAAAGAAGAATGAGGCAAAAATAATTATGTCTTGGTATGCATAACATCTTCCATTCAATATTTTTTTATACTGATTTTTTTAACCAAAATTGATACATAATTACTAGAGTTAATTCTTGTTGCTTTAATTGTCAATCATAAAAAAAATTAATATATGATAGTTTGAAAAAACACTATAAAATTATATATTTTGAAAAAAACATACAACATTTATTTGAGAACAAGAGGGTTGGATATTTATCTATCTCATAAAAAATCATCCTAAACTTTGAGTCAAAATGAACTTATATAGCTCTTAAATTTATTTATTTTTATTTGAGTACTTTAAATTATTATTATTTTTTTAAAATAGACTTTTTCG
>NW_011503213.1:0-12309 GCF_000495115.2 Populus euphratica
TCTAAATCACCATGGAGAAAAGCAGTTTTCACATCAAGTTGTTCAACTTCAAAATTCAAACTAGCAACTAAACCAAGCATAACTTGTATTGAAGACATCTTGACCACTGGTGAAAAGATTTCTTCAAACTCAATACCCTTCTTCTGACTGAAACCTTTCACAACCAATCTTGCCTTGTACCTTGGCTGTGAGCAATGTTCATCAATTTTCAACCTGAACACCGATTTGTTCTTGAGTGTTCTCTTACTAACACGATGAAAAGATTGTTGTCTTCTCCCAAGTGCAGGAGTGTTGAAGTAATAAATAACCCGGCAAGACCGGGGTCGAACCACAAGGAGGTTAATTGTACAAATTATAAATAACAATAATACAACAACAATAATAATAACAACAACAACAACAACAATAATAGTAATAACAATAATAACAATAACAATAATAATAATAATAATAATAATAATAATAATAATAATAATAATAAAAAAGAAGGAGAAGAAGAAGAAGAAGATGAGAACTTTGAGATGGAATATTAATGTAACGATTAAACAATTATAATAACAAATGTCAAGGTTAGAGGATCCACTAATGGTATGTTAAACAAGTATAGTATAAACTCTTATTATTCAATTGGAAACCACACACAAAGGAGGTTCCAATCTGATTATAGATTGTTAACATGATTACATTAGTCATCTTATTCGATTAATGCTAATACTTGTAAATCTCGTCAAGCATTCATGATTATAACTTATGTTAACAACAAATCAAGTTCCTTTCATAGCTCAGGTGTCGGTTATACCATACATTATGGGCTATGAAAGTGCCAAGCATTTGTTGTACCAAGTGTTATACAACATAAATCAAGATTAATCATTTAACAAGCAAAGTATTAAAGAGTGAACAAGATAACAAATACAAAACATGTTAGTATCAAACATTAAAGTCCATATTAAGTTTACACTATACTTATTCTTACACCATTAGTGTAACCTTTTCACCTTGACATAACTAACTTAGCTAGACATAATGAAAGAAAGCAAAATAGATATAAACTTAGCTAGACATAATAAAAGAAATAAAAATAAATAAACAAAATAAGAACATAAATAAGATAAAAGTTAACTACGTAAATGAAAGGAAATGAAAGACATAAACTTGATATTAATGAAAGCAAAGCATAAACATTACAAAAAATACAAAGAGAGCAAGGAAGAGCATGATCTTGATCTGGAAACCAAGATGCCTAAATGCATGGCAAATGCCTTCTTTTATAGGCCAAAATTGGGAACTATTGATTTGATGACTAATTGATGAGTGGGTGGACAACTCTTGATTTGGTGACAATCCTTATCTTCTCTTGTCTGCCCAAAACGTCATTGATAACGTCAAAAATGGAGCCACTTGAAAACATGAAAGTTGTAGACAATTGTCTCAGCTTTCTTATGTAAACAATTTAGCTCATTTCGAGTTCTAGAACTCTAGATATGGCCAAAATACTGAACAGTGCTCGGGCTGGAGGACAGATTCAGGCTTCTTTGTTGTTGCTACAATTTGGACTTGAAAATGGCCTTTTTAGATCTTGGGCTCCATATAAAAGTTATAGGCCTATGTCTTACCTTTCCATCCATATAAAGTAGACCTAAATCTGAGATCTATAGCTCCAGATATGACCCAATTACCGAACAGTGTTCCGGTTTGGATTGCACCAACATCTCTTTTCGAAGTTTAGCCATCTCTTTGTCCTTTCAATTTAAGTTCTTAAATTCATCAATCAATCCTTTCATTTATGTGATAGGCCTGCATTTAAAATGAACATTTACCATAAATTAAAGGTATCTTATATTATTAGATATATTATTATAAACATGCTTTAGTTAAGGAGTTATTGATACTTTAAGTGCAAAATGATGATATAAAACCATGATAAAAATGCACTTTTAAGTACTAATCACTTACCTTTAGGAAGCTTTACTAACTCAAAGGTATGGTTTTCATGCAATGATTTCATCTCTTCTTGCATTGTTTTCAACCACTCACTTTTCTTCTCATGTGACATAGCTTCATCAAAGCATTCTAGCTCTCCCCCATCAGTGACCAACACATACTCATGAGGAGAATATCTGGTGGAAGGTTGGCGAAGTCTCAATTGTGGCTTATCTGGAACTTTCTGCATAACCTGTTCAGGAATAACATCAACATCATCATTAGTTGATTCATTATCACCAACTAATGGCTCAGTAAGAGAACCACCAATATCATTATTTTATAAGTCTCCCCTATAATTAGCAAGCATCAAAGGTAACTGTGGAGTAGGTCTTGGATTTGAATTAGATGGAATAAAAACAATAGACTCTGTTTTCTCTTTTGTTCAAAGTCTTCAATGGTTTGATCTTCAAAAAGATAACATCTCTGCTTCTCACAATTTTCTTCTCTTTTGGATCCCACAACCTATAGCCAAACTCATCATCTTCAGAGCCCAAGAAAACACACTGCTTTGTCTTGCTGTCAAGCTTAGACCTTTCATCTCTAGGAATATGTTCAAATGCCCTGCATCCAAACATTCTTAAGTGTGTATAAGAGACATCATTTCCTTTCCAAACTCTATCTAGAACATCAAATTTAAGAGGAACCGATGGAGAAAGGTTGATCATGGCAACTGCAGTCTTCATTGCCTCACTTAAAAGGACTTAGACAGCTTTGCATGAGAGAGTATACATCTAATTCTTTCAACAATGGTTCTATTCATTCTTTCAGCCACTCCATTCTGCTGTGGAGTCTTAGGAACTGTCTTCTCCAACTTGATACCATATTCCCTGCAGTACTTCTTAAAAGGACCCTTGTATTCACCACCATTGTCAGCTCGAATACATTTCATCTTTCTACCAGTTTCTCTTTCAACTCTGGCATGGAAATCCTTAAAAATATCAAGCACCTGATCTTTGGATTTCAAACAAGTGGCCTAAATTTTCCTGGAGTGATCATCAATAAAACTAACAAAGTACAATGCACCCCCAAGAGACTTGTCAATCATAGAGCAAACATCAGTATGAACTAAATCAAGAACATGTGATCTTCTATGTGAAGATCTTTGAAATGCAACTCTGTATTGTTTGCCAACTAAACAATGAGTACATGTGTTTAAGTTCATACATTTTAATGGAAGGTAGTTCTTCTTGGCAAGAATGCCAAGGCCTTTCTCACTCAAATGTCCAAGCCGCTTATGTCATAGATTAGTAGAGCAATCTTCAATTGCATTCACCTCCCCTTTGATCACATTGGCTTGTGACATGTAGAGACCCATCTTCTTCCTTTTAGCAATAATTAGGGAATTTCTAGAGAGCTTCCATTTACCATCTCCAAAGTAATTGTGATAGCCTTCTTCATCAAGAGTACCTATAGAGATCAAGTATAGGCGCATATCAGGCACATGCCTAACATCTTTGAGTAACAACTTGCACCCAGTATTGGTTTCCAACCAAATGTCTCCAATGCCCACAACACTAGTCATCCCTTGATTTCCCATCCTAACTTGACCAAAGTCACCAGCAGTGTAAGATGTGTAAAAATCACGTCGGGGTGTAACATGGTAAGAAGTTGTTGAATCTGCAACCCAGGTGGTATCCTGACATGCAAGATTAACACAACCATCATCACAAATAATGGCAACATCACCATCAAATACAATTGCAGCTGTACCATTCTCTTCATTCTTGTCTTCATCTTTACCCTTTTTTTTTTTTATCTCTTTATACTTTCTACAATCTTTTTGCATATGCTAAGGCTTGTCACAATAATAACACTTAAAACCCTTGACTGAGATCTTCCTCTTGGCTTCCATTTGCCTTTTCTATTGTTGGATTCTCTATCTTGCTTGCCATGAGAGAACCTGCTTGGACTTCTCTTTCGACTTTTTGTAACAAGTGCATGAGACTCAGAAGTGCTTGTGCTTTTCCTTCTCTTCTCTTCATTGAGGATACAATCCTTCACTATTTTCAAAGTGATCTTTCCATTCGAAGTAGAATTGCTAAGTGACACCACCAAAGTCTCCTAACTATCCGGCAATGAACTCAGTAGGATTAGTGCTTGCATTTCATCGGCTAACTCCAGATTCATCAATGACAACTGATTCAACAACCCTTGAACATTTATATGCACTAAAGCATCTTCACCATCTCTATACTTCATGTTGTAACCCAATTTTGGATTCACTAAAAAATTTGAATGTTATTTTATCTTATTATTCATGACAAAAAATATAATAAATAAAAAAAAAGAAAAAAAAGAGTTTAAAATATATTTTCTCGAGTCAACCGTCATTTTCTGTCAAAACCGAGTCCACCAGGTCAATACGGGTTAAACGATGTCGACCGGGATGAAAAATGAGTTTCGGGTCGTTTCGGGTCATTTTCTGTCAAAACCGAGTCCATCGGGTCAATACAGGTCCCATTATGTCGACCGCGATGAAAAATGAGTTTCGGGTCAAAACCGTCATTTTCAGTCAAAACCGAGTCCACCGGGTCAATACGGGTCCCACCATGTCGACCAGAATGAAAAATGAGTTTTGGGCTGTTTCGGATTAAAACCGTCATTTTCGGTCAAAACCGAGTCCACTAGGTCAATACGGGTCCCACCATGTCGACCGGGATGAAAAATGAGTTTCGGGCTGTTTCGGGTCAAAACTGTCATTTTCGGTCAAAACCCGGTCCACCGAGTTGATACCTATATAAAAATGTTTTTTGTAATTTAAAATTGATTTTTAGCGGATAAAAAACTTTTTATAATACTAATTTGAATTTTTAATTTTTACCCCTATAAATAAATATTATTATAATTATTTAGTATTATTATATATAATAAAACAAATAGTAATCGGTGCGTTGAAAATTTTAGCAATCCCGTGATTATTTTTATAATCATGTGATTTATTGTCTGTTGGCATTGGCTATAAATAGCCAATGAAAGCAAGACACAAAAAGAGAAAAAGATAAAAAAAATCATTGCGAATTTGAATTTTCGCGCATTACTGTTTTGGTTACTATTTAGGCACTATTCATTTTTCTTGTACTTTTTCTGCACCCTAGTAAGATATTAAATTTTTTTTTAACAAATTAAATAATACCAAAAATATCCTAACCGTTAGATTTAATAGTGTTTAAATTTGAGCCTTGATTTCTCAAGATACAATAGGCTTTATCATACCAGATTAAAACCCAAATCAATCTCAGCCTTTCAAATAATCTGCCCTTCGATCCGGTTGCGCCACGTCAGCAGGTGTACCAAGCACTCGGTATCCCGCGCCACACAAGATCGTAGCCATTCAATCCTGAGCGTCTGATCAACTTGAAGATCAAACCAATCACAGCCGTACGATCTGTTCATCCAAGATCCAACGGTGCCCAGGCTTCAGACGCACGAGCGCACCATACACTCGTCCACACCATAGCACAAACCAGAGCTTCTCTCTCCTCTAACCGGTGATTCCCTCTCTCTCCTCTAACAGTAACCGAGCGTGAGCCACACACGCCGCCAGTGGCATTTTCATAAATTTTTGACAAATCCGAGGGTATTTCAGTCTTTTTCCTATACAGGGGTACTCAGGTAATTTTTTATGATATTTTATGGTATTTTTTGATATTTTTATATATAAATACTTGTAAATTTTTGCATGTGAAAAAAACAAAAATAAACCAAAATAAATAACGACGCGGGTTCAACACCCATTTTATCATATCACTGTTTATGGGTCAAAAACCCAATTTTCAAGAATTGATATATCTATTTGTCAATGATATCAAAATAATTTTTATTTTATAAAATAAATATTATTTGTCGACACGTCTCTTTTATTTATAGAAAAGGACCGATGTCAAAAATTTAAATACCAAATATGGATTATGTCCATTATTATTTATTTTGGTAAATCAGACGTAACTCTCCTTTTTAGGGATAAACGTCGACATTTTAGACAAAGTCTCCTAATTTTAGGGATTGATATCATTTTTAACGCGTCTCCTATTTTTAGGGACCGACATTAACCATGTTAAAAATTTTTACAAATAAGCTCAAAATATAATAGCATTTGAATCAATATAAGAAAAACACACAAGTAAAGGTAACCTTTCTCTGAAAGGATGTTTTAAGGGTGGTGTCTACCTTCCCTTAATCATAACTAACCCAGTACCCGAATCTCTGGGACTAGTGTCTAATTTTGGATTTCTAGTTCCCTCAAATTACTAGATGGCGACTCCAATAAAAATCTTTATTTTCCCAATCAAATAAAAACTAAATTCTTTTTTTGTTTAAAAAAAACAAACAAAAAAAGGAGTGGAGCCGTCGCCCGACGGCGTGTAGCGACACTTCAGATTCACAAGGTCTCTAATTACAAAAACCTTGTTTCGTGCGCTCTCCTTAGCAAATGTTTCTTCCAATATCTTCTAAATTGTATAGCAGTCATGTTCTTGAGAAATATGATTAATGGACTTAGAAGATACCAATTTTCTAACATTAGCAGTAGCCTTTCTATTTAGCCCATTCCATTTTGCATCATCCATATCATCAAGCTTTATTCTTTTACATTCAATTGGCAAAGCCAAATCATTGTAATATAAGTGATCATTCATCATTGTTTTTCTTAGAAAATAATTTGAGGAAGTAAGCTTTATCATGCCAGAATCTTCCTTTTCCATTTTAACTGCACAAAAAATTCAATCTACACAACCAATGCTCTAATACCACTTTATTGGGAAAACTAGGAACAACCAGACACCAATTTACCCGGATCAATTCAGCGGAATACAATTCACAATTCACAAGTCCCAATTCTTTCCCTCTCTGTGTAGTAAAACAGAATCAAACAATGATAAAAAAAATAATACAAATAATCACAAAATCAACACCAAGATTTTTAATGTGGAAAACCCGATATGGAAAAAATCACGGGATCGTAGTCCACCTAAAAACTTCCACTATCAACAAATAATGGGTTCATAATCATTCTTCCTCAGATTCAACTAGGGGATACAATATATATATCATCAAGAACAACTTATTCTCGGATTACAATAAGATTAAAGGAGAATTATTTGAGAAAAACTCACAATATTGATAGCCCTGTTTTCTATCAAAACAACCAGCTTCCACACCACCAATCTTCAATCCGACCGTTCAGAATGAAGAGTTACGTGTCTAAAATTTGTTGTCAAAATCTCAGCCCGATCCAACAGTGAACGAGCTGGAAATCAAAGAAAGAACACATGCTACTCTGCTGCCTCTTCTTCTCTTTTTCTCGCTTGGTTTTCTTCTCCTCTCTTCTATTTTCAATTCTGTCACTACAGTACCCAAACTACATTAATTTGAATATTAAGAGACAAAAATTAATATGGTGATCCCACCAACACATGATGCGGGACCATACACAACATCCATAAGTATATTCACATATTGCATTAGACAATAAATTGAGCTTCCTTTGCTGACTCGATGATAAGCCTCATTTTATGAGAGACCCTCATTTCGATAGACACCCAAAATGTCTTCTTGATATCATTAACCTTACCTCCATTTGTTTCTGTTAATTCCAACGGCAAAGAAAATAAAGCAAGAACAAACCAGAAAGTGATAAAAAGAACCGCCTCATCCCTTACATACCTGTGTTCCTCGCCATTTACCAGGGATTGAGAACTACTACTGCGGTTACATACATTATTGTAGTTCTTTCAGATGTATCGTTTGGGCCTTGGATTTACTTGGACGGTCATGTCTTGAAGCCATATATTGGATTCAACTAGATTAGGAATTTGGTTGGAAATATGCTATTAATACACATGTATGCCTTTAGGATATTACTAGTTTTTTCACCTGTCTTGGGCAGGGTGTTTTTTTTTTTTAATCTAAAAAACTAATGTAAGGATGTAATACTAAATACTTAAATATCGATAGATATAATGGATAATATATTTTTATAAAAAAATATTAAAATAACAATATAATAAATTGATTCAGGCTAATAATGATTAATAAATAAGACTCGCGATATGAGATATCTAATCATGATGATTTAAAAATCATGGAATCAAGGTTGTCAAAAATGCTTTTTTGACATAATATGAAATATATAATATAAACTCAAATCGTAAACTTGAATCTTAAAATCATAAAATTATAAGTAAAATATTTTAATTATATATATATTGACAATTCCAATCAAGTAGTAAATAATAATATAACATAATTAAAATAAAAGTGAAATAAACAATACAAATATTCAAATATTTTAAAATATATGATTCAAATAAAAATTCATACATGGTTTAAATAACTTAACAATACAATATAATACAATTATGTCCATAGAATTTCATTAACTAAAAATTAACAAATTTAAAACAAATAATCTGTTGGTGTATCATGTGACTAAACATAGCTTTTTTGTTTTTATTTTCCTCATTATTTTTAAAATATTCATTAAAATTATTACCATCTAAAAAATTATTATTATTACTAATATCAACATCGTGAACATTAATGCTATTATTACTATAGAAAAGTGATGATAATCTATCTTTTTTTAATTTCTATAAAACACATATTTATATTTAAATTCAACTTGATGTCACTAGTTAATCTAATAATTTATAATTTATATCAAGTTAATTATATATTAGCGAAAATGAAAAAATTTTAGGACATCGAATGACATTTAAAAAATTAAAGTAAATCATCATAATTAATAATTATTTTTTTTAAAAAATAAAACTATGCAAATTATAGGCCAAGTGGCCTTGGTATAAAAGGAAAGCAAAACGTAAGGCCTCACTGTTTTCAGCCTTTTTCTTACAAAATATCCCCCCCCCCCCACCTCCCTCCTTTTCATTTCCTTTCTCTCGCCCCCCCTTCTCTCTCTCTCTCTCTCTCTCATTTGGGATCCAAATAATAAAAACTGGCTCTTCACAAAAGGTGGCTGGTACGGCGGGGAAAGCCTGCCTCGCAAAGCTAGGCTTTGAAAAACCACCTAAAGCTAAGACTACTTTTTGGGTTTTGCTCCTGAGAGAGGGATTAACAGAGTGTGGGAGACTGGAAACTGTGGTGTTGCTACGGCAAAAGAGGAAGGGGAGTGGGGAGTGGGGACTCAGGAGTAGGGGTGATCATTTTCGGTTCGGTTCGGTTTTTATCAAAAACAAGTAATTAAACCGAAAAAAAATTGAAAAAAAACCCGAAACCGAACTGAAACCGGGTCAAACCGACCGGTTTCGGTTCGGTTTGGTTCGGTTTTTTTTAGGGGAAAAACTGGTTCGAATCGGTTTGGCTCGGTTTTTCCGGTTTGGCTCGGTTTTTCTCGGTTTTGGCTCGGTTTTTCCGGTTTTGGCTCGGTTTTTTTCGGTTTCGGTTTGGTTCGGTTCGGTTTTTTGGTTATAAAACCGAAACCGAACCGAACCGGCTGGTTTTTTCAAAATTTTAATCGGTTTAATCGGGTTTTTTTTCGGTTCGGTTTTTTGGTTATAAAACCGAAACCGAACCGAACCGGCTGGTTTTTTCAAAATTTTAATCGGTTTAATCGGTTTTTTTTTCGGTTCGGTTTTTTCGATTATTTTTTTTCCGGTTTTCTTGGTTTAATCGATTTTTTGATTTTTTTGCTCACCCCTACTCAGGAGGGACTCACGGAGAGTAAAGTGTAGTCAGTACATTTTGTAAATTGTAATTTATGTTAAACTTATAAACTCGATTCGAGTTTATTCAGATAACCGAGTTTAATTGAAGTTAATCGAGTTTACTTATTTTTACACGTTATATGAGATATAAGTTAATTAATATTTTACAAATTAACTTTAAAGTTTAATAACATTGGATAAAATTTTTTTATAAAAAAAATAATATTAAAATAACATTATAATAAATCAATTTAGGTTAATAATATTTAATAAGTAAGATTTGCAATATGGGATGCGATGATGATAAAATCATAGAATTTATATTGAAACAATTTAAAAATTCAATTATAATAAACCAAATGTTAAAGGCCGAAAGCAATAAAAAAAAAAAAGGACCCGAGTAACTTATATCAATAATCCACACAATGATGCAGGCCAAACCTAATTTTTTTTTTTATGTAAAAAGAACAAAGTTAAGGCGATGCTATGATTTCTAAAAAAAAAAAAATTTAGATTTGGATCATTGAATCGATTGGGTTTAATCAATTCAGTTAATTTAATAACATAAAAAAGACAATTCTAATTTAATAACATTCAAAACCAAGCAAACCCTGACCATATTCTACAACTGGGTTAATATTTCAAAATCATAACCTGTGAATATTAGATCTGAACTCAATCAAAAAACTTAATTCCCAACTAATTTAATGTTAAAGAATAAAATAAAAATATAATTTAAAAAACTTGTTAAAACAAAAAAAATAAAAAAATAAAGATCAAATTTGATAAAATAAAAAATAAAGGAGGATGAAATAAAAAAATTAATTTTATAAATTATCTCAAATTAAAAAATTAAAAACACGGGGATCAAATTTGAGAGATAAAAAAAATTAAAAGATGAAATTAAAAATAATTTTTAATTTAAAATAATTTTTTCAAATAAAAAAATTAATGTTAAAAGAGAGAGAATAAATCTAAAAGGAAAAAAAGAAAAGAAAAGAAAGCATGCTGTTAATTTTTTGAGAGATATACGCAAATTAAGGTGGAAGAGAGAGCAATCAAAGGTAAAAAGGAACACCAAATAGGGGCAAATTATACTAAATCACCATGCAAATCACCAAAGGAGGAAGAGGCCATGACGAATTGAGTGACATGACAGAACAAAGGTTGCAATCATTGAAGTCATTACGCATGTTGTTCAAAGGCAAAGGAGAGGCTAATGCGTGCAATACACTTGTTAGTAACTTTTTTGTTTTTTATATTTATCGAATTATTGTAAAGCTCCTAGGAGCAAATAAATATTATTAAAAAATATTTATGAAATTATATATATAAAAAGCCACTAGAGCCATGCCCTAGTAATTTTGTTTCCATGGGCAACTTGGTCATTATCTTGTTCTTTAAAAACTTAAAAACTAAAAATGTACCCAAACTATAGTTAAGTTTTTCTAAAAAAAGGTTTTTCAAGTAATTTTATTAAAAATCATGAAAAAAAACAAGGTGCCCTTTAATAATTCTAGAATGATAAATGGACCTTCTGAAAAAATTATTTTACCCCCTAAGACCAATTATATAATTTTTTAAAAGAAAAAATATATAATTTTACTATTTTAATTTACAATGAATCATACATTTCCTACAATAACTTTGCTACATTGTTTAGATTCTTTTATTAATTGTTAATGCAGTTGACTAATCAAGTTTGCTCGCAAATTGTTTGTTAGTTCTTGAAATGATTACCAAAAAATTAAAGGAGATTTTATTGTACATTTTCTCATAAAATATTATTTATTAAATTTTTATTATTTAATATTAAATTTTTGAAGAATAAAGTTTTATAATTTGTTTTGGTTTACTTTTTATTTGGTTATCCTAATTTTATGACTCGAGGATAATGCTTAATAGGTTAATCTTAGTTACTCGGGTTGTTTTTATGTTTTTTTAATTTATTTTATTTTTAAATTTTATCATTCAATGTTGAATCGGTTAATAATTGAGATTCATAATTTTATTTTATTTTATTTATATGGAGTTATCTCAGTCTCATGACTAGGATCGCGGGTTTAACAGATTAATTTAGGTTAAATTCAGTCATTTTTTATTTTCTTTTTATAAAGTTATCTTGGTCTCATGACCTGAGTTACGAGTCCTTCAATATTAGATTTTTTGTTTACTAGATTGTCCCAGTCTTGTGACTCGAGTTGCAAATTTAACGAATTAACTCAATTGATTTAATTTTTTTTCCTTAATTGATTCCCCTAATTTCATTATTTAATATTGAGTAGATTATGATTTAAGCTCCATGATTTGTTTTGTTTTGTTTTTTATTATGTTATCCCAACCTCATAACTTGGGAATAGTGTCTAGCAGACTAACTCAGGTTGATTCAAGTTGATTTATTGTCGTTTTTAATTAAATTATTTTTTAAAAAAAAATTATCATTCAACATTACATTGATTATGAATTGAGTTTTATAATTTGTTTTAATTTTATTTATATACGGTTAACTCAATCTCTTGACTAGGGTTGCAAGTTTGGCAGGTTAATTCAGGTTAAATTGGATTTTTTTTTTATTTTCTTTCTATAAAATTATCTCGGTCTCATAACTCGGGTCATATGTTTGCGCAAATTAACTCATGTATTTTTTATTGTTTTTTACTGA
>NW_011503254.1:0-12103 GCF_000495115.2 Populus euphratica
AAACACAATAATAAAACCAAAAGACACAAAGATTCACAAATGAAGACTCAAATCTAATCTAAGCTTTTTACGGCTTTTCTTAGATGACCAATTTATGCGACTCATGAAGGGATCAATTACAGGAATGAAATATTGTAGTTGGTCAATGATTAGTACTTAAAAGTGCATTTTTTATCAAGGTTTATGTCATTATTTTGCACTTGAAGTATCAATAACTCATTAACTAAAGCATGTTTTATAATAATATATCTAATAATATAAGATACCTATCACATAAATAAAAGGATTGATTGATGAATTTAAGAACTGAAATTGAAAGGATAAAGAGATGACCGAACTTAGAAAAAAGATGCTGGTGCAATCCAAACCGGAATACTGTTCGGTAATTGGGTCATATTTGGAGCTGTAGATCTCAGATTTAGGTCTACTTTATATGAATGGAAAGGTAAGACATAGGAATACAACTTTCATATGGAGCCCAAGATCTAAAAAGGTCATTTTCAAGTCCAAATTGTAACAAAACAAAGAAATCTGAATCTGTCTTCCAGTCCGAGCACTGTTCAGTGTTTGGCCCATATCCGGAGTTCTAGAATTCCAAATTACCTGAATTGTTTACACAAGAAAGCTGAGACAATTTCCTACAACTTTTATATATTTCTAGTGGCTCCAATTTTGACATTATCAATCACATTTTGGGCAGACAAAAGAAGATAAGGATTGTCACCAAGTCAAGAGTTGGTCACCCACTCATCAATTAATCATCAAATCAATAGTTCCCGATTTTGGCCTATAAAAAGAGGCATTTGCCATGTATTTAGGCATCTTGGTTTCTAGATCAAGATCATTCTCTTGCTTTCTCTCTTTATATTTTTTATAATGTTTATGCTTTGCTTTCATTAATATCAAGTTTATGCCTTTTATTTCCTTTCCTTTACTTAGTTAACTTTTATCTTATTTATGTTCTTATTTTGTTTATTTATTTTTCTTTCTTTCATTATGTTTAGCTAAGTTTATTATGTCAAGATGAAAAGGTTACATTAATGGTGTAAGAATAAGTATACTATAAACTCAATATGGAGTTTAATGTTTGATACTAACATGTTTTGTATTTGTTATCTTCTTCACTCTTTAATACTTTGCTTGTTAAATGACTAATCTTGATTTATGTTGTATAACACTTGGTATAACAAATGCTTGTCACTTTCATAGCCCATACTTTATGGTATAACTGACACTTGAGCTATGAAAGGAACTTGATTTGTTGTTAACATAAGTTATAATCATGAATGCTTGACGAGATTTACAAGTATTAGCATTAATCGAATAAGATGACTAATGTAATCATGTTAACAATCTATAATCAGATTGGAACCTCCTTTGTGTGTGGTTTCCAATTGAGTAATAAGAATTTATACTATACTTGTTTGACATACCATTAGTGGAACCTTTAACCTTGACATTTGTTATTATCATTGTTTAATCCTTACATTAATATTTTATCTCAAAGTTCTCATCTTTTTCTTTTTTTTCTTCTTGTTCTTCTTTTTCTTTTTCTTTTTTTTTATTATTATTGTTGTTGTTGTTGTTGTTGTTGTCGTTGTTATTTTTATTATTGTTATTATTGTTATTGTTATTGTATTATTGTTATCTGTAATTTATACAATTAACCTCCATGTGGTTCAATCCCGGTCTTGCCGGGTTATTTATTACTTTGACACTCCTGCACTTGGGAGAAGACATCAATCTTTTCATCGTGCCAAGTTTTTGGCGCCGTTGCCAGGGAGGTAAGTTCTTATACAAATTATAGCATTTATTTTATTCTCTTTTCACTTTTCTTATATATAACTTTGTTTCTTGTCTGTTATTTCCTTTTCTTTTATTTTATTCTTTCTTTTATTGTATTCCTATACGTACATGAGAGTGTGGCACGTACATCAAGTGGTAGACTTTATAGGGTATCCTCATCATTTTCAGAAAATATGGCCGAAGAAGATAATCAATTACTTCATAATGAGAATAATGAGAATAACCGTGTTAGAACACTTAGAGACTACATGAATCCCACAAGAACAACTGCACCATCATGCATAGTTTTTCCTCCCGATGCATCTCATTTTAATTTTAAACCAGGCATTATTCAACTTTTACCTTCTTTTCATGGCTTAGAATTGGAAAATCCATACTTGCATTTAAGGGAATTTGAGGAGGTTTGTAACACATATAATGATTCAAATTGTAGCATGAACACCATCAGATTAAAGCTTTTTCCTTTTTCATTAAAAGATAACGCTAAAACATGGCTACAAAATTTGAGATTAGGATCCATTCGTGCTTAGGATGAAATGCAACAACAGTTTTTAAAGAAGTTTTTCCCATCTCACAGAACAAACTCTTTTAAAAGACAAATCACCACTTTCACTTAAAAACCAAGAGAAACATTTTACCAATGTTGGGATAGGTATCGAGACTTGCTTAATATTTTCCCTCATCATGGTTTTGAAACATGGAGATTGGTTTCACTTTTTTATGAAAGGTTAACACCTAGAGATAGGCAAATGGTTGAATTGATCTATAAAAATGCCTAGAGGAATAATTAAAGATGTGTTAGTACAAGTCGATAAATTCATTTATCTTGTGGATTTTATTGCCTTGGACACAGAACCTATTGAAGCATGTAATTCATTTCCTGTTATTTTAGAACATTCGTTTCTTGCAACTTCTAATGCATTGATTAATTGTAGGAATGGACTGATGAAGCTATCATTTGGAAGCATGACATTGGAGATGAATATTTTCAATATTTGCAAGCAACCTGGAGATGATAATGATTTACAAGAAATAGATCATATTGACGAATTAGTTTATGATCAACTTGAATCTACTTTAAGTAAAAATGAGTTAGATGAATCTGAAGATTTGCAAATGATATCTGAGGAAGAAATCACAGATGAAAAATACACCAAAAATGTTGATGCAGATCTTTTATCAAAAGTGACAATAAATTCGACATCTGACATCACACCAATCGATGATAACTTTCATAATGAATCCTTACTTTCTTTTAGTCCAATGCCTTGGTATGATAAAAATATCAATTTTCTTACTTTAGGAGATTTACCAGCTGATTGGAGTACCCAAGACAAAGGAAAGTTTTTGAACAAAGTGAAGAACTTTTATTATGATGACCCTAACTTGTTCAAATATTGTCCTGATCAAATACTTCAAAGATTCATTCTCGACAATGAGGTAAGTAGTGTCATTAAACTTTGTCATTCTAAAGCATGTGGAAGTTATTTCTCGTCAAAAAAGACAGCTACAAAAATCTTTCAAAATGGATTTTTTTGGCCCACCATGTTCAAGCACATGCATGCATTCTGCAAAACTTGTGAAAATTGTCAAAAAGTTGATACTGGTCAAAAAGTTTTGTTTTATAATTCTCAACTCTATGCATTCCCTATAGAGTTAAGATCAAGATGGAACAATCCTTATGGTGCATATGATATTGAGAATTCAATGAATGACAATGTTTTTAAGGAAAATGGACATCGTTTGAAAGCTTACTTTGATAATTTTCCTAGTGAAAATGAATCAACTCGTTTGAACGATCTTGTAGATAAAAGTTGATTATTTTTTTTTCTCACATTGTTTTTGTGTTTCTTTTTGAGTGATTTTTGGTAGTTTCTCTCACCCCGGTCAAATGGCGGACAACGGTACTCCATGACTTAAGTTAGTTCTTTCAGTTTCCTATAATAACTAATAATTGTGTATATATTTGTACAATTCTATGAATCTCTCTTCCAATTCTCATATGAAAATGAACACTAATCCTGAAAAATTAAAAAACTATTTTCCCGCTCTGCCTCAAAATGCGATTACAAAATTTACCGTGCTAGATGTGCAAGATTGAGGTTGTTAATGAATCATGAAATTCCTAAAGATATTCGCTGGTTAATTGAAGCAAAGGTCTGATTATAGGTGGTATGAGTACATTTTCAATTTCTCATCTATCAAATCCTTTCTTTCCTCCTTTCATTTATACTCAACCTATACATTCAACAAATATAGAAGTGTGTAGAAATGGCAAGTTCCTCAAGTCATCACATAAGAAATATTTGTGTTCTCGGTGGATCTAGTCCTGGGAAAGAAAATGAGTTTTTAGAATCAGCAAATCATCTTGGTAAGGTGTTAGCTGAGAGAAAGATTCATTTAGTGTATGGGGGAGGTAGTCTTGGGTTAATGGGAGGTGTGTCAATAGCTGCATTTTTAGGAGGTAGTCAAGTTTTGGGGGTTGTCCCCAAAGCATTAGCATAAGGGGATATATCATTGGAAAAATAATTGGAGAGGAACTTCAGGTCTCCACAATGTCGGCTCAAATGAATACAATGTTTAACCATGTTGATGCCTTTATTGCTTTACTAGGTGGTCTAGGCACATTGGAAGAGATCTTTCATATTTCCTCTTGGGCCCAACTGCTAATTGACCATAAACCTATAGGTTTGTTAAATGTTAATGGTTATTATGATAAGTTGTTCTCCTTTCTTAATCATGCTGTGGAACAGGAATTTCTAACATTTTCTGCACGACAAATCATAATCTTTTGTTGCTACTACTGAATAATTGATTGACCAACTACAATCTTTCATTCCTATAATTGATCCCTCCATGAGTCGCCTAAATTGGTCATATAAGGAAAGCCGTAAAAAGCTTAGATTAGATTTGAGTCTTCATTTGTAATTTTTTTTGTCTTTTTATTTTATTAATGTGTTTTGTTATTTCTTATATTTGTTTCAATGTGTTTCAGATTTGTCAATGTTCGTTATTTCAGGTGATATCTTCTATACTCTATCTTTCTACCTTAGAACATTGAGGACAATGTCTCGTTTTAGTTGGGAGGAAAGGGTAGTATCTAAAAAAAAAAACTAATTGTGTTTTCTATTTCATAAAACATGTGCAAAATTGTTGTTACTATGATGGTAGAGTAAAGGAGATCTTTTTATGACTCTTGAGATGCATCTTAGTAACCATTCTTAATAAGGTCTATCATAATACTTCTTGAAATATTTAGGTTTACAAACTCTCACATTGTTACCACTTAATTATGCTCATATACTCATTTAACATGTATTTTTAAACCTTAATTTACACACATACACTTTAACATATGATTGTGGGTTGCACATTGGATTATTACATTATTTATGTTCTTTTGTTAAAGGTAATGACACGACGAAAAGGTTGATGTCTTCTCCCAAGTGCAGGAGTGTCGAAGTAATAAATAACCCGGCAAGACCGGGGTCGAACCACAGGGAGGTTAATTGTACAAATTATAAACAACAATTATAAACAATAATTATAAACAACAACAATAGTAACAATAACAACAACAACAATAATAGTAGCAATAATAATACTAATAATAGTAGTAGTAGTAGTAGTAGTAGTAATAATAATAATAATAATAATAATAATAATAATAATAAAGAAAAAGAAAGAGAAGAAGAAGAAGAAGAAGATGAGAACTTTGAGATGGAATATTAATGTAACGATTAAACAATGATAATAACAAATGTCAAGGTTAGAGATTCCACTAATGGTATGTCAAACAAGTATAATATAAACTCTTATTATTCAATTGGAAACCACACATAAAGGAGGTTCCAATTAGATTATAAATTGTTAACATGATTACATTAGTCATCTTATTCGATTAATGCTAATACTTGTAAATCTCGTCAAGTACTCATGATTATAACTTATGTTAACAACAAATCAAGTTCCTTTCATAGCTCAGTGTCGATTATACCATACAGTATGGGCTATGAAAGTGCCAAGCATTTATTGTACCAAGTGTTATACAACATAAATCAAGATTAGTTATTTAACAAGCAAAGTATTAAAGAGTGAACAAGATAACAAATATAAAACATGTTAGTATCAAACATTAAAGTCCATATTAAGTTTACATTATACTTATTCTTACACCATTAGTGTAACCTTTTCACCTTACACCATTAGTGTAACCCTTTCACCTTGGCATAATTAACTTAGCTAGACATAATGAAAGAAAGTAAAATAGATAAACAAAATAAGAACATAAAAGTTAACTAAGTAAAGAAAAGGAAATGAAAGGCATAAACTTGATATTAATGAAAGTAAAGCATAAACATTACAAAAAATACAAAGAGAGAAAGGAAGAGCATGATCTTGATCTGGAAACCAAGATGCCTAAATGCATGGCAAATGCCTCCTTTTATAGGCCAAAATTGGGAACTATTGATTTGATGACTAATTGATAAGTGGGTGGCCAACTTTTGACTTGGTGACAATCCTTATCTTCTCTTGTCTGCCCAAAACGTCATTGATAACGTCAAAACTGGAGATTTTGTCTGCCCAAAACGTCATTAATAACGTCAAAATTGGAGCCAGTTGTAAACATGAAAGTTGTAGGAAATTATCTCAGCCTTCTTGTGTAAAACATTCAGCTTATTTGGACTTCTAGAACTCCAGATATGGTCAAAATACCGAACAGTGCTCGGGTTGGAAGACAGATTCGGGCTTCTTTGTTGTTGCTACAATTTGGACTTGATAATGGCCTTTTTAGATCTTGAGCTCCATATGAAAGTTGTAGGTCTATGTCTTACCTTTCCATCCATATAAATTGGACCTAAATCTGAAATCTGTAGCTCCAGATATGACCCAATTACCGAATAGTGTTCCGGTTTGGATTGCACTAACATCTCTTTTCTAAGTTTGGCCATCTCTTTATCCTTGCAATTTAAGTTCTTCAAGTCATCAATCAATCCTTTCATTTATGTGATAGGCCTGCATTAAAAATAGACATTTACCACAAATTAAAGGTATCTTATATTATTAGATATATTATTATAAAACATGCTTTGGTTAAGGAGTTATTGATACTTCAAGTGCAAAATGATGATATAAAACCATGATAAAAATGCACTTTCAAATACTAATCACACCCCCCAACCAGCTTATTACTAGTCCCTAGTAATCAAAGCATTAAATAGAAAAACAATTTGCAAATTCCACAAAGCAAGGTATTCATCATTTAACTTCCATTAATCTATCCAGATAAACAAACTCTCATTAAATTTATATATCTGCTCAATACCTCTTAACAAGATATTAATAAACCTTTCTTTTGTGCTCAATGTATCAACACATGATTTTTGTTCTAATGTTTAAGGTTAACTTCCTTGGGCTGGGATTATTATTTTTGTCTTTTTTTTTCTTTTTTTTTTAAATATATATACATATAATTTAAAAACATCATACATCTTTAACCCATGTAACGAGCTTTCAGCTAATGACTCCCAGACTAGTTGGTCTTAGGGCATTAGGTGTTAAGACACCCCTACGAGCTTAGTAACTCGGGTCGCAGATACTGATATGTAGATAGTGCAATGTTTGATTCCCTTAAGCTTTTCTCCTCAACCCATGTAACAAGCGTTGGGCCAATAGCTCCCAAGTCAGTTGACTTTAGGGTATTAGGTGTTAAAACACCCCTTCGGGCTTAATTGCTTAGGTTAGGGAGGCTACGAAACCAAACTTATCTACATTTTTATTATCATCATTTTTTTTTCTTTTTCTTTTTCTTTTTTTTTCATGTTTTTCCCAAACTTATCTATATTTTTATTATCATTATTTTTTTTCTTTTTTTTAATGTTTTTCTTTTTTTTTTTAATTATATACAATCCCTTTCCCTTAGTTGTTACCTTTAACAAAAGAACATAAATAATGTAATAATCCAATATGCAACCCACAATCATATGTTAAAGTGTGTGTGTGTAAATTAAGGTTTAAAAATACATGTTAAATAAGTATATGAGCAGAATTAAGTGGTAACAATACGAGAGTTTGTAAACCTGAATATTTCAGGAAGTATTATAATAGACCTTGTTAAGAATGGTTACTAAGATGCGTCTCAAGAGTCACTTTAACAAAAGAACTCCTTTACTCTGCCATCCTAGTAACAACAATTATGCACATGCTTTATGAAATGAAAAACAATTTTTTTTTTATCAACTACTACCCTCTCCCCCCAACCAAAACGAGACATTGTCCTCAATGTTCTAAGGTAGAAAGATAGAGTATAGAAGATATCACCTGAAATAATGAGCACTGACAAAACCTGAAACACACTGAAACAAAAATAAAAAATAACAAAACACAATAATAAAACCAAAAGACACAAAAATTCACAAATGAAGGCTCAAATCCAATCTAAGCTTTTTACGGCTTCCCGTAGATGACCAATTTATGCGACTCATGGAAGGATCAATCACAGGAATGAAAGATTGTAGTTGGTCAGTCAATTGTTCAGCAGTAGTAGCAGAGATTATGATTTGTCGTGCAGAAGATGTTAGAAATTCCTGTTCCACAACATGATCAAGAAAAGACAACAACTTATCATAATAACCATTAACATTTAACAAACCTATGGGTTTATGGTGAATGTGCAATTGAGCCCAAGAGGAAATATGAAAGATCTCTTCCAATGTGCCTAGACCACCTGGTAAAGCAATGAAGGCATGAGCATGGTTAAACATTGCATTCATTCGAGCCGACATTGTTGAGACCTGAAGTTCCTCTCTAATTTTTTTTCCAATGATGTCCCCTTGTGCCAAAGCTTCAGGGACGACTCCTAAAACTTGACTACCTCCTAAAAATGCAGCTATTGACACACCTCCCATTAACCCAAGACCGCCTCCCCCATACACTAAATCAATCTTTCTCTCAGCTAGCACCTGACCAAGATGATTTGCTGATTCTAAAAACTCCTTTTCTTTCCTAGGACTAGATCCACCGAAAACACAAATATTTCTTATGTGATGACTTGAGGAACTTGCCATTTCTACACACTTCTGTATTTGTTGAATGTATGGATTGAGTAGAAATGAAAGGAAGGAAAAGAGAGTTTTATAAATGAGGAATTAGAAAGGCAATCATAACACCTATATGTAGGCCAGCTGGAGTCTCACACACTCTCTCTCTCTTTTTATTTATTTACTTTTGAAAAAAACATGTGTATGTACAGGTAGTTGTGATTGTGGCTCACATCTTCCCTTGGTTTTACGTCCAAGAACAGCTTAAACGCCCTCTATGGGTCGGGGATAGGCTTCTCATCCAGTTTTCTTAAAAACTGGCAAACAGGGTCTTTTTTAGTCAGATTCCCAAGACTAAGTCGATCATGTTCTTTATGAAATAGTGGCCATAAATCATGAATTGCACGATACACATCTCCACTAGGATGCGTCTCAAGAGTCAATAGAAGATTATCTAAAGACTCCTTACTCAGGCCATCCTTAATGAATTATATTTTATCTTCACGGTTTATAGATACCATTCCTAAAGAACAACATTGTGTATTACAAGTCCATCTAGCACATCGATGACAGACATCCAGTCGTTTTGCACGACGCTTCTTTGCAAAAGTGCTTTTACCTGTTCCAGGCATGTGTGAAATGAAGAAGTTAGAGGACTCACCTGATAATCGGACCTTTGCTTCAATCAACCAACGAATATCTTCAGGAATTCCATGATTCATTAATAATCTCAATCTTGCACATGTAGCACGGTAAATTTTTGTAATTGCATTCTGAGGCAGAGCGGGAAAATACTTTTTCAATTTTTTAAGATTAGTGTCCATTATCATATGAGAATTGGAAGAGAGATTCAAAGAATTGCACAAATATATACACTAATATCAGTTATTGTGGGAAACTGAAAGAACCGACTTAAGTCACGGAGTACCGTTATCCGTCATTTGACCGGGGTGAGAGAAACTAGCAAAAATCACTCAAAAAGAAACACAAAAAAGAAAATGTGAGAAAAACAAAATAATCAACCTTTATCTACAAGATCATTCAAACCAGCTGATTCATTTTCACTAGGAAAATTATCAAAGTAAGCTTTCAAACGATGTCCATTTTCCTTAAAATCATTATCATTCATTAAATTCTCAATATCACAGGCCCCATAAGGATTGCTCCATCTTGGTCTTAGCTCTCTAAGGAATGCATAGAGTTGAGAATTATAAAACAAAACTTTTTGACCAGTATCAATCTTTTGACAATTTTCACAAGTTTTGCAGAATGCATGTGAGTCTTTGAACATGGTGGGCCAATAAAATCCATTTTGAAAGATTTTTGTAGCTGTCTTTTTTGACGAGAAATAACTTCCACATGCTTCAGAATGACAAAGTTTAATGACACTACTTACCTCATTGTCAGGAATGCATCTTCGAAATATTTGATCAGGACAATATTTGAATAAATAAGGGTCATCCCAATAAAAATTTTGCTCGTTGCTCAAAAATTTTCTTTTGTCTTCAATACTCCAATGAGTTGGCAAAAATCTTGAAGCAAGAAAATTGATATTTTTAGCAAACCAAGGAATTGAATTAAGAGAAAGTAGAGATTCATTAGGAAAGTAATCATCGATTGGTGTGATGTCGGGTGTCGAATCTGTTGTCACTTTTGATAAAAGATTCGCATCAACCTTTTCGATGCCTTTTTCATCCTCGATTTCTTCCTGATTGGTCATGGCATGAGAAAATGGAAGTGCTGGCGGAGAATCAGTCGTTTCTTTGCAATTTTCAGATTCAACCCCTTCCTTTCCCTTAGAAATTGACTCATCATCTTTCTCATAAGGTTCAAGAGAGGGTTTTTCAATAACCTTACCACTGCGTACAGGAATGACTGATTTGACTTGATCCATGTGTTGGCTTCTGGAACTACTTGTATTTGCATTGTATTGCCCCTTAGGATTTTGTGTGGTTGAGATGGAAACTTACCTTTCTCTTGGAAACTGAGAGCAGATGTGAATTTTGCAAGAATATCTTTAAAATCTGTTATGCTTTGAGCAAGTTGAGTATTGATTGTCTCTTGCTTTTCAATGAATGCATGCAATGTTTCCTCAAGATTTCTTCTAGGTGGAGCATAAGGAGGTGCATATCCATGAGAATTTTGGAAATTATGGTGTGCTTGAAACGATGGTTGTGAAGTTTGTGCATTGTTGTTCTCACTCTTCCAACTGAAATTTGGGTGATTTCTCCAACCAGGGTTGTATGTTTGTGAGTATGGATTGTGGTTGACCCTTTGAAAACTGTTTAAAGCATGGGCTTGTTCATGGAGACATTCCTTAAAAGAAGGCAAGGTTGGACAGTTACTGGTTGAGTGTTCATTTGTTTCACAGATTTGACACACAATGTTTTCAATAGATTTTAATTGAACACTCTTTTTCAATTCTAGTGCCTCGACTTTTCTAGCTAAAGATGCAAATTTGGCTTGAAGGTCATGATCTTCCCTAAGGTTGTACATACCTCCACTAGATGTATGAGGTTGAGTTTTACTCAGTGCCTCATAAGTACCCGCAGTGTCCCAATTTTGAGCATTTTCAGCTAACAAGTCTAAGTACTCCATTGCTTCATCAGGGTCTTTATCTTCAAAAGTTCCATTGCACATCAATTCAACCGTTTGCCTATCTTTAGGTGTTAACCCTTCATAGAAATGTGAAACCAATCTCTATGTTTCAAAACCATGATGAGGGCAAGTACTAAGCAAGTCTCGATACCTATCCCAACATTTGTAAAATGTTTCTCCTGGTTTTTGAGTGAAAGTGGTGATTTGTCTCTTGAAAGAGTTTGTTCTATGAGATGGGAAAAACTTCTTTAAAAATTGTTGTTGCATTTCATCCCAAGCACGAATGGATCCTGGTCTTAAATTTTGTAGCCATGTTTTAGCTTTATCTTTTAATGAAAAAGGAAAAAGCTTTAATCTGATGGTGTTCATGCTACAATTTAAATTATTATATGTGTTGCAGACCTCCTCAAATTCCCTTAAATGCAAGTATGGATTTTCCAATTCCAAACCATGAAAAGATGGTAAAAGTTGAATAATGCCTGGTTTAAAATTAAAATGAGATGCATCGAGAGGAAAAACTATGCATGATGGTGCACTTGTTCTTGTGGGATTCATGTGTTCTCTAAGTGTTCTAGCACGGTTATTCTCATTATTCTCATTTTGAAGTGATTGATTATCTTCTTCGGCCATATTTTCTGAAAATGATGAGGATATCCTAC
>NW_011503258.1:0-3766 GCF_000495115.2 Populus euphratica
ATAATGAATATTTATAAAAAGTTTTAATTAGTTTGTTGGATAATCTCGAGATAAACCAATATTTTTATAAATTTATTTAACTAATACAATTAATTAATACATGTTATCATCATATTTTATAAAGGTTTGATAGAAGTCATGGATGATCGTTTATTGATGTATCAAGATTTACCTCAAGGATTATGGATGATGGATTATTGTAACGGGTTTCAAGGTTTTATTAATTTTGCAACATTTATTCCCATAAATTTTACTGGAGGCATTATTAGGTGTCCATTGCGACTCATGAAAGGATCAATTACAGGAATAAAAGATTGTAGTTGGTCAATCAATTTTTCAGTAGTAGCTATAGAGATTATGATTTGTCGTGCAGAAGATGTTAGAAATTCCTGTTCCACAGCATAATCAAGAAAAGACAACAACTTATCATAATAACCATTAACATTTAACAAACCTATGGGTTTATGGTGAATGTGCAATTGGGCCCAAGAGGAAATATGAAAGATCTCTTTCAATGTGCCTAGACCACTTGGTAAAGCAATGAAGGCATCAGCATGGTTAAACATTCCATTCATTCGAGCTAACATTGTGGAGACCTGAAGTTCCTCTCCAATTATTTTTCTAATAATGTCCCCTTGTGCTAAAGCTTCGGGGACGACCCTTAAAACTTGACTACCTCCTAAAAATACAGCTATTGACACACCTTCCATTAATCCCAGATTGCCTCCCCCATACACTAAATGAATCTTTCTCTCAGCTAGCACTTGACCAAGATGATTTACTGATTCTAAAAACTCCTTTTCTTTCCTAGGACTAGATCCACCAAAAACACAAATATTTCTTATATGATGACCTGAGGAACTTGCCATTTGTACATACTTCTGCATTTATTGAATGTATGGGTTGAGTAGAAATGAAAGGAAGGAAGAGAGGGTTTTATAGATGAGAAATTAGAAAGACAATCATACCACCTATATATAGGCCAGCTAGAGTCTCACACACACTCTCTCTCTCTTATTATTTATTTATTTACTTACTTTTGAAAAAGCATGTGTATGTATAGGTAGTTGTGATTATGGCTCACATCTTCCCTTGGTTTTACGTCCAAGAACGGCTTAAACGCCCTCTATGGGTCGGGGATAGGCTTCCCATCCAGTTTTCTTACACATCTTCCCTTAATTTTACGTCCAAGAATGGCTTAAACGCCCTCTATGGATCGGGGATAAGCTTCCCATCTAGTTTTCTTAAAAATTGGCAAACAGGGTCTTTTTTAGTCAGATTCCCAAGACTATATCCAGCATGTTCTTTATGAAAGTGGGACCATAAATCATGAATTGCACAATGCTTATCTTGACTATGATGAGACTTAAGAGTCAATAGAAGATTATCTAAAGACTCTTTCTGTTTTGAAATAAATCCCATCTTTTGACAATTTTCACAGGTTTTGCGGAATGCATGTGATTCCTTGAATATGGTGGGCCAGTAAAATCCACTTTGTAAGATTTCTACAGTCCACTTTATAAAAATTTTGCACATTGCTCAAAAATTTTCTTTTCTCTTCGATACTCAAGTGAGCTGGCAAAAATCCTGAAGCAAGAAAATTGATATTTTTAGCAAACCAAAGCATTGAACTAAGAGAAAGTAGAGATTCATCAGGAAAGTAATCATCGATTGGTGTGATGCTGGGTGTCGAATCTATTGTCACTTTTGATAAAAGATCCGCATCAATATTTTTTATACCTTTTTCATCCTCGATTTCTTCCTAATTGGTCATGGCATGAGAAAATGGAAGTGCTAGAGGGGAATCAGTCTTTTCTTTGCAATGTTCAGATTCAACCCCTTCCTTACCCTTAGAGATTGACTCATCATCTTTCTCACAAGGTTCAAGAGAGGGTTTTTCAATAACCTTACCACTGCGTAGAGTAGTGACTGATTTGACTTGATCCATGTGTTGGCTTCTGGAACTACTTGCATTTGCATTGTATTGCCCCTTAGGATTTTGTTATGGTTGAGATGGAAACTTACCTTTCTCTTGAAAATTGATAGCAGATGTGAATTTTGCAAGAGTATCTTTAAAATTTGTTATGCTTTGAGCAAGTTGAGTGTTGATTGTCTCTTGCTTTTCAATGAATGCATACAAAGTTTCCTCAAAATTACTTCTAAGAGGTGTAGCATAAGAAGGTGCATATCCATAAGAATTTTAGAAATTATGGTGTGCTTGAAATGGTGGTTGTGAAGTTTATGCGTTGTTGTTCTCACTTTTCCAACTAAAATTTAGGTGATTTCTCCAATTAGGGTTGTATGTTTGGGAGTATGGGTTGTGGTTAGCCTTTTGAAAACTGTTTAAAGCATGGGCTTGTTTATAAAGACATTCCTTAAAAGAAGGCAAGATGGGACAATCGTTAGTTGAGTGTTCATTTGTTCCATAAATTTGACACATAATGTTTTCAACAGATTTTAATTGACCACTCTTTTTCAATTCTAGTGCCTCGATTTTTCTAGCTAAAGATGCGAACTTGACTTGAAGGTCATGATCTTCCCTAAAGTTGTACATACCTCTACTAGATGTATGAGATTGAGTTTTACTCGGTGCCTCATAAGTACCCGCAGTGTCTCAATTTTGAGTATTTTCAGCTAACAAGTCTAAGTAGTTCATTGCTTCATCAGGGTCTTTATCTTCAAAAGTTCCATTGCACATCAATTCAACCATTTGCCTATCTTTAGGTGTTAACCCTTCATAGAAATGTGAAATCAATCTCCATGTTTCAAAACCATGATGAGGGCAAATACTAAGCAAGTCTCGATACCTATCCCAACATTAGTAAAATGTTTCTCCTGGTTTTTGAGTGAAAGTAGTGATTTGTCTTTTAAAAGAGTTTGTTCTATGAGATGGGAAAAACTTCTTTAAAAACTATTGTTGCATTTCATCCTAAGCACGAATGGATCATAATCTCAAATTTTATAGCCATGTTTTAGCTTTATCTTTTAATGAAAAAGGAAAAAGCTTTAATCTGATGGTGTTCATGTTACAATTTAAATTATTATATGTGTTGCAGACCTCCTCGAATTCCCTTAAATGCAAGTATGGATTTTCCAATTCTAAGTCATGAAAAGAAGGTAAAAGTTGAATAATACCTAGTTTAAAATTAAAATAAGATGCATCGGGAGGAAAAACTATGCATGATGGTGCACTTGTACTTGTGGGATTCATGTGGTCTCTAAGTGTTCTAGCACGGTTATTCTCATTATTCTCATTATGAAGTGATTGATTATCTTCTTCGGCCATATTTTTTGAAAATGATGAGGACACCCTACAAAGTCTACCACTTGATATACGTGACCACACTCTCATTCACATGTAGGAATAGAATAAAAGAAAAAAGAAAATAAAACAAGAAGAAACAAGAGAAAAGAAACAAAGTTATATACAAGAAAAGTGATAAGAGAAAATAAAATAAATACTATAATTTATACAAGAACTTATCTCATATTAATGTCGTTGTAGTATAGTGGTGAGTATTCTCGCCTGTCACGCGGGTGACCCGGGTTCAATCCTCGACAACGACGCTAAAAATTTGATACAACTAAAAGATTGATGTTTTCTCCCAAGTGCAGGAGTGTCGAAGTAATAAATAACCCGGCAAGACTGAGGTCGAATTATAAGAAAGTTAATTGTACAAATTATAAACAACAACAATAGTAACAACAATAATAATAATAATAACAACAACAACAATAATAATAATAATAATAGTACTAATAATGA
>NW_011503258.1:3871-7257 GCF_000495115.2 Populus euphratica
TAGTAGTAGTAGTAGTAGTAGTAATAATAATAATAATAATAATAAAGAAAAAGAAAAAGAAGATGAGAACTTTGAGATGGAATATTAACGTAAAGATTTAACAATGATAACAATAAATGTCAAGGTTAGAGGATTCACTAATGGTATGTCAAACAAGTATAGTATAAACTTTTATTGTTCAATTGGAAACCACACACGAAGGAGGTTCCAATCTGATTATAGATTGTTAACATGATTACATTAGTCATCTTATTTTGATTATAACTTATGTTAACAACAAATCAAGTTCCTTTCATAGCTCAGGTGTCGGTTATACCATACAGTATGGGCTATGAAAGTGCCAAGTATTTGTTGTACCAAGTGTTATACAACATAAATCAAGATTAGTCATTTAACAAGCAAAGTATTAAAGAGTGAACAAGATAACAAATACAAAACATGTTAGTATCAAACATTAAAGTCCATATTAAGTTTACACTATACTTATTCTTACACCATTAGTGTAACCTTTTCACCTTGACATAACTAACTTAGCTAGACATAATGAAAGAAAGAAAAATAAATAAACAAAATAAGAACATAAAAGTTAACTAAGTAAAGGAAAGGAAATGAAAGGCATAAACTTAATATTAATGAAAGCAAAGCATAAACATTACAAAAAATACAAAGAGAGAAAGGAAAAGCATGATCTTGATCTGAAGGAAATGAAAGGCATAAACTTGATATTAATGAAAGCAAAGCATAAAAAATACAAAGAAAGAAAGCAAGAGCATGATCTTGATCTGGAGACCAAGATGCCTAAATGCATGACAAATTGGTCCTTTTATAGGCCAAAATTGGGAACTATTGATTTGATGACTAATTGATAAGTGGGTGGCCAACTCTTGACTTGGTGACAATCCTTATCTTCTCTTGTCTGCCCAAAACGTCATTGATAACGTCAAAACTGGAGCCAGTTGCAAACATGAAAGTTGTAGGCAAAATGTCATTGATAACGTCAAAATTGGAGCCACTCAAAAACATAAAAGTTGTAGGAAATTGTTTCATATTTCTTGTGTAAAAAATTCAGTTCATTTTGACTTCTAGAACTCAAGATATAGCCAAAATACTGAACAGTACTTGGGCTGGAGGACAAATTCGGGCTTCTTTGTTGTTGCAACAATTTGGACTTGAAAATGGTCTTTTTAGATCTTAGGCTCCATATGAAAGTTGGAGGCTTATGTCTTACCTTTCCATCCATATAAAGTAGACCTAAATCTGAGATATATAGCTCTAGATATGACCCAATTACCGAACAATGTTCCAGTTTGGATTGCACCAACATCTCTTTTCTAAGTTTGGTCATCTCTTTACCCTTGCAATTTAAGTTCTTCAAGTCATCAATCAATCCTTTCATTTATGTGATAGACCTGCATTAAAAATAGACATTTACCACAAATTATAGGTATCTTATATTATTAGATACATTATTATAAAACATATTTTAGTTAAGGAGTTATTGTTAAAATGAACATTTACCACAAATTAAAGGTATCTTATATTATTATAAAAAATGCTTTAGTTAAGGAGTTATTGATACTTCAAGTGCAAAATTATGATATAAAATCTTGATAAAAATGCACTTTTAAGTACTAATCATCCATGCAGGTAGTGTCAAAATAAAAAATATCTGCATCTAAATGTTGTAATGATGCATCTTTTACACAAGGAGTTTATGGAAGATTACTTGTATTGGTATACACACAAAGAAGTATTTGTTTGTAATGAAAGCATGGGAGAAAGGATGGTTAAGTCAACGTTTAGTGCTAGAAATGTGTATGGAGTTGCAAATGACAACAGTAATCCTTACAGAAAGATGGTTATCGATGCAATGAGAATGAATCAAGATAATGTCAGTCAATGTCTAATCGTACAAGAATAAATCAAGGTACTGTCAGTTAATATCCAATCGTAGAAGAAAAACCTAATATAGATGCAACAAGGTTTTTTAATCTGTTGAAAGATTTTGATGAATCACTATGGATGGTTGCACGAACCACAGTAAATTATCGATAGCAGCATAGTTATTCACCATTAAATCCATGTAACATCAAGGTTAATGCTTACCAAGATTTTAATATAAATTAATTAAAGTGATTGTGCTGATGACGGGTTCAAAAAAAAAACATACAAAATGAAACTTAAAAGATAAATCTATATATTTTTTTATATATTTTTCAATCCTTAATATACAAGACAATAGCCTATTTATATGAAAAGAAAATGAAAATATTAAATAATACTAGGAAACACAAATTTCATAAAATATTAAGCGATTAAATTCAAAAATCATGAAGTTTAAGAGATTATAATGCGCATTGAATATATATAATTATATATTTCATAACTTTCTTGTAAATGTTTTGATTTTCTATCAAAAGCACCTTTAAAATCATATTATTTTTTTATAAATAGTTTGCCAATAATACTAAATACATAAAATTTAAAATCAAATGCTGGACTTCTTTCATATTTTTTTATCTTAAATAATTGTCACAAGAAATTTATAAAAACAAGAAAGTAATTTTTTGAAAATTAATTAGTTTAGATATCAATAATATGTTTAAAACCTAATTATAAAAGTGATATCTTTTTATTTTTTTCAAATAATATAGATTTAAAGATAAATAGCTTATTAGTTTTAGCATTGATTTCATGTGTGATGACGATAATTACTATATGTTTTTAGATGGCAATAATTTTACCAAGATTTATAATGTAGAAGATGGGTGGCTTTTTTGAAGGAGCTGAGGTCTCTATTGATTAGTGAAACCAAGCTAATGAAATTTCAGACAATAACCCAACATAACTAGTTTTTTGTGAATTAATAATAATGTTCCATTAACTTTTTATCTATTTACTTTGGTTCCATTGACGTTAGAGAGGACCTTTAGATTAATAACAACAAATTGAAAGTCTTTGAGTGGAAAATTAGGTGTACTATTTAATTAGGTGGAAAATGTTTGTCAAATTAATAATTTTTTTTTTATATTGTATCTGATATTTTGGATGATGGTTTCACAATTTCTTTTGGAGAGATTTAGCATTTAATTTGCAATTGATATTTGGCATGAGTTACAAATAAAATAGTCCAACTAAAATTTAAATTTATTATTAGCTAAAATCTAATTTCTATTAAAAGTTTTAGTTTTTATTATTGCTATGTGTGGATCAAAAGCATCCTTTTGATTAGGTTGATTAGGTGTACTCTATTATACTCATAATAATATTGTAATTTAATGATCTCTTAAAATATTTTATAGTAATCAACTTCAAACTTAACAGAAGTCGAATTCTTAATATAAATATCACTATTATATATTTTTCTTTCATACTCGTATTTTTCA
>NW_011503258.1:9836-11190 GCF_000495115.2 Populus euphratica
TACAATTGTTTTTTTATATATATATATATATATATATATATATATATTGTTGATTAGAACATGTTTTTCTATTATAGCTTATATCACTTTGAATCATATGATGATCATTAAGAAACTATGTAAAGTTTAAGTAATTCTTAGCACAATATGCAAGAACATGTGAATGTAGATGTTAGAATGTCTGTCATTTACTACGTATGTATGTTCTATAATTCAATCTTTGCATATCTAACTTCTTTTACAACACTCGATTTAAAAAGGGTGTTGACATGGAAAACCAATTGATTTTTTAATTTATCCTTACTCATTGTAAATTGAGCATGAATTATTAGGAGCTAAATTATTTTGTGTTTAATGAAATCATTTGCTTCGTGTCTCTATTTGTCCTAACAACTATTACACTTGTAAAGTGTCAAATGCACTAGAATAGAAAACATACTTTGCTGAAGCACTTTAAAAATATAATTAAATGATTTTTTTTTTAAATGATTTTGAATGATTAGCTGTTATATTACTATACTAGTGACTGCCATTATAACATAATACTATTTTTTTTTTGGTTTCCATTTAAGTCATTCTTAATATGTCAAGTCCAACTTACACCTTCATTCATACTACAAATTAAATTTTCACCTTAAAGGTTCATAACACATCTTCATTAAGCCTTTTTTTCTTAGATGAGTCTTAGAATTTATAATTAAAGTTGGTAACAAAATATAATGCATAATACCGATAGTATCCTGTAAGTTCACACTAAATTTCTACTACTTCATTCTTTATACATGTATGCCGATCTAATATTAAACATATACATGTTTTATCACTAGCAATATGTCTCTATAACCAAAACCAAAAAACAAATCTCTAATTAGAATTATTTTCTTTAAAAATTTCAAAAGCTAATAGGAATATCTTATTATTTGCATCAAAAGCAATTATAATCAATAACTTTTCATTATATAGCCTATATAAATATGTTCCATCAACATTAATAAGTGGTCTACTAGACCTAAAATCTTCAATACACGCTCTAAATAACCAAAACATTCTTTCAAAAATCATTGAATTATCATCAAGATTTCCTTCATACATCCAATTAACAACTATTCGAGGATTTAGATTTTTTTCTTATATTTTTTTTTACTTTTTACACTTGAAATATTTATTATTTTACACTTGACCTATTTATGTCTTTTTTGTTTCTTATCTTTATTCTTGATTGATACTTAAAAGTGTATTTTTATCAAGGTTTTATATCATCATTTTGCACTTGAAGTATCAATAACTCCTTAACTAAAGCATGTTTTATAATAACGTATCTAATAATATAAGATACCTTTAATTTATGGTAAAT
>NW_011503258.1:11220-12067 GCF_000495115.2 Populus euphratica
ACATGTTTTATAATAAAATAACTAATAATATAAGATACCTTTAATTTGTGGTAAATGTTCATTTTAAATGCAGGCCTATCATATAAATGAAATGATTGATTGATAAATTTAAGAATTGAAATTGAAAGGATAAAGAGTTGGCCAAACTTAGAAAAGAGATGTCAGTGCAATCCAAACCGGAATACTATTCGATAATTGGGTCATATCTAGAGCTATAAATCTCAGATTTAGGTCTACTTTATATGGATAGAAATGTAAGACATAGACCTACAACTTTCATATCGATCTCAAAATCTAAAAAGGTCATTTTCAAGTCGAAATTGTTGCAACAACAAAAAAAGCCCGAATCTATCCTCCAGCCTGAGCACTGTTTAGTATTTTGGTCATATCTGGAGTTCTAGAAGTTGAAATAAGCTGAATGTTTTACAAAAGAAAGCTAAGATAATTTCCTACAACTTTCATGTTTTCGAGTGGCTCCAATTTTGATGTTATCAATGACGTTTTAGACAGACAAGAGAAGCTAAGGATTGTCACCAAGTCAAGAGTGGGCCACCAACTCATCAATTAGTCATCAAATCAATAATTCCCAATTTTGGCCTATAAAAAGAGGAATTTGACATGCATTTAGGCATCTTGGTTTTCAGATCAAGATCATGCTCTTGCTTTCTTTCTTTATATTTTTTGTAATGTTTATGCTTTGTTTTCATTAATATCAAGTTTATGCCTTTCATTTCCTTTCCTTTACTTAGTTAACTTTTATGTTCTTATTTTGTTTATCTATTTTTCTTTCTTTCATTATGTCTAGCTAAGTTTATTATATCAAGGTGAAAAGGTTACACTAATGGTG
>NW_011503158.1:0-7304 GCF_000495115.2 Populus euphratica
GTTCTTTTTGTTGTGTACAGGATCTACAGTCTCAGAAGCTGATTATGACAGGCCATAGGGATAATGAACTATATATTTTGGATGAGTTAAAAGTGTCAGTTGCTGCTAATGCCATTACTATTGTTGATTTATCTTCTTTTTATATATATATATATATATATTTGAGTCTTTCATCTTCTAGTTTTTATTTATGACATTCTCGTCTAAGTCATGTTTCATCTTCTTGTTTAAGATTTTTGGCATCCATAAGAGTTTTAGAAAATTTAAAAACTTGTGAGATTTATAATTGTAGTGGATGTAAACTAGCAAAATTTTCTGTTTTACCTTTTAATTGAAGTATTTCTGTTTCTTCTGCACCATTTGATTTGATTCCTTCTAATATATAGGGACCTTCTCTTGTTGCCATAAAAGGAAGGTCTCGATATTATATATTTTTATTGATGATCATACTTGTTATTGTTGGGTTTATTTAATGAAACACCATTCTGAATTATTTGAGATATATGTAGCTTTTCGAGCTTTGATACCATATTAAAATAATTAAGATCAAACATAAAAAGAAGACTAGAATTCTGAATTATCTGCATATTATGAGTGCTTCATCTTAACCTAAATACAAATAAGGTATATATAAGTTAAACTGAAAGTACTATTCTACCCTTAATAAATAAAACTACATAAATATTATTTAACATTCCTTACCCTTCTTGCCTTAGCTAATTGTCTCTGCAAACTCCCTAAGGCAACATGCATGTTATAATAATAGGTAAACACAAACAAAAAGAAGACATATACTACGAGAGGTAACATATACAAAAAGAAAATGAAACTACTATATGGCTTTCTAATTTTCACCAACATTCTACTTTTAGCCATCAACCATATCTCATAAACCATGCCTAAAAAAGGAAAGTTAAGATGCTTCCTATCTTTATAACCCTAAGCAACAAGGAGAAAAAAAACTATCCAATTTGGGTTTTTATATCCTTATATAAGTTTAAAGCAAAACAAGATCAGGCTAGGAGAAAAAGGTTACAGTACATATTTCTATTTTTCCAACGAAAACACATACAAGAATCATATGCATAAGGTGACTACTTATAGGTGAAAAATAGGTAATAGAGTTGGAATGGACAGAGTCATCGTAATTTTATTGTTGTCAACATGTCAAGGCAATAAAACACTTAAATAAGAGGCATTAAAGTAAATAGAAAGGAGTAGAATTAAACATGGATGGATTATCATTACTCTTTTTATGTTTTGGGTTAAATCATTATTCTTTTCTCAAATCTAATTGTCATTTAAGTATGTGAATGTTGCCAACACCATTGCTAATTTTTACACTTTTTATAGTTGAACATGTTATACAGAGCCTCTTAAACTCCATAAACTAGTTCACAAACAGACTAATTATTTTTCAAATCTAATTCTTATTATATTAATGGTAGTAACTTAGCTGTTCTTTCTCTAAAAAAAGTCTAGACTCTTTTTCTTTAAGAAAGTTAAAAGCTAAGGGAAAGAATAACTCAAGGAAAATGGCAGCAAAAAAACCAAGTAAACATGGGTCATAAATGTGATGGAGTTTGGCCCATTTCTTGATACTTTAAGTATTGATTTTGGTGTTCGTTGGTAGCTCAAGGTTCAGTGTAGAATATGAAGTTAGGGTTTTTTGTTTCTATGGTAGCTCTTTCTAGTGATAAAGCTTGGATTTTTTGAATGAAAGGCAAATTACTAACAAATGCTTGATATTATATATTATATAAATATTTTTTATATTAATTTGAAACATGTGTACTAACTCATGTCAAGCAAAATTAATTTAAAAATACTTTTAAACTGAGAACATTTATATTATAATTGTTCTCTTTGAGTTTTCATATTTTGAAACTATTTCATAATGACTTCATTATCAATCTCATGAAAGACATCATTTTTAATGTATACAAACAAACTCTCATTCATTTATTTATCTCTGATCCTATTTTACAATCTCCTCTTGACAATATGCATAACATAAAAACTCTCTTCACTATAGTAGTTGCGATTGGTAGAAGTAATGACAAATATTTGATAAGCTTATATATCAATGAAAATATGAAATTCTTCTTTGTTTTTATCATTTTCTTTGCAAGACGAGTAATACCTTTAATACTAAAGAACTCATCATCATTGTATATATTAATAATATATGTATCAAGTTGGCTATTAAATACCATCAAGACCATTATAGAGAATTCATTGGATAAAAAAAAGCAAGGCTAATAAAATTTCTTTATTGAAAATAAAGAAAGAGTCATTTGGGTTTATACATTCTACACAAAAAAGTAACTTTATACTCATTAGTGAAATGATCATCTAATTCATTAAGCTGCATGTCAATGATATTGTTAAACAATTCTTAATAGAAATGGTGTAGGTGTGAATACCTTGATATTTTTTTCCTTGAACATCCACAGAGCTTGTAGTTATCATCTATGATTAGAATATCAATGTCATGTTTGATGCAAAAAGGATGACATTTTTTCCAATAAAGACTCTCAATCATTCTCTCTCTTCATTTTGAATTGTTCCTTTGATGTTTTCAATAAACTCATAGCATTTTCAATGTCTTGATCTTTTCTTGGTAATGCTTGTGAGAACTTATTTGTAACCACTGGTATCATTCTCAAACAATGAAGCATGAATATAAAATTAAATGATTCCATAATATCCTGAGTTCATCCCATCCTTTCTTATAATCTAAAGCATATCAAGAACTAATGAAAAAATTACAAGTAAATGAATAATTGTAACATAATGAAGCCCAAACAGATATCACCTGATTATACTTAAAAGTGCATTTCTATCAAGATTTTATATCATCATTTTGCACTTAAAATATCAATAACTCCTTAAATAGAGCATGTTTTATAATAACATATCTAATAATATAAGATACCTTTAATTTATGGAAAATAGTCATCTTTAATTTATGGCAAATAGTCATCTTAAATGCAGGCCTGTCATATAAATAAAAGGATTAATTGATGAATGTAACTACTGAAATTGAGAATATAAAAAAAGGGCTAAGCTTAGAAAAGCAATGTCGATTCAGTTCAAACCGGAACACTGTTTAGTCATTAGGTTATATATGAAGTTGTAGATCTTGAATTTGACTTTGGTTTATACAGTTAAAAAGCTAAGATATAAGCCTAAAACATTTATGAATTATCCAAAACTCAGTTCTACCATCACTATAACTTTTAAAAAAAGTTTCTTGATATAGGATTTGTCTACTAAAAATTTCTCTATTTTTAAGTCTTTCAATAATTCTAACATATTATTATTCTCTAATCACCTCCATCCTTTTACATGATGCTTCAACTATGTTTTAAATGTTAAAAATGAAATTGAAGATATCTCCAACTTCATTATGCTTCTTTGTAATAATTACAAGAGTCAATTAAAGTCTATGAGCAAAATAATATATATATATATAGGATGCACTTGAATTATAATTTAGAATAAATGCTTTCAAGCCATTGAATTCACCTCGTATGTTACTAGTTATGTTATATCCTTAACCACGCAATCTTGATATGCTTAGCCCATGTTTAGAATACAAAACTTCAATAACTGCTTTAAGTGAACTAGCTGTTGTATTTGACACATGTTGAATGCTAAGAAAACATTCAATTATATGCCCACTGTTATTTACATATCATAGAACAACATCTATTTTTTATTGATTGATATGTCACATGACTCATCAATTAAAATTAAAAATAATGAGTCACCCAAATCTTTGATAATCACATTTTTAATCTCCTTTGCAGCAGCTTGAGTAATGTCTTTTTGAATATCTAGAGAAGTCAATTTGTTATGTTTAGAAGCTTCACTGAAAGTAACTCTTTTAATAGCTTCATTATTTTTGAAAAGGAAATGCAAGAGCTTTAGATAAGTTTTTTTGTTGCTTGAACATTCACATTCATCATGGCCATAAAATGGAAGTCCTTTGTGTAACAAAAAATAAGCAAACTCTATCGAAGCATTCAATCAAGTTTGATAATCATTTTAACTATATATTGTCTGCTCGGATAACATAGTCATGATACTTTGTTTTTCATTTATCAAATTCTCATATTTTATCTGAGTTGCATTGCAACTACTATTAAAGTTTTCAATATAAAGATCAAATCTTTTTTTGTTGTCCAGTTTGAAAACTCATCACCTATAAACAAATTAACACCTCCCTTCGACTTGAGGAGGTGACAATACAAGAAAAAAGCAGTATTTTTGGCTATATTGTACTTTAACTAAGTTGAGTATGCACCAAACTAAACCAAATTGAGATGTTGTAGTGAGAAGGTTAACAAGGACCTTTTTATAAATATACTACATGTACTTATCTTTTTTTATAGATATGCTACATGTACTTATCTTTTTTATAAGTGGATCTAAAAAGGTAAACAATAGGAAGCCATTATTTATTTCCTAGCATCATAAAATTACTTCATTTTATGTAATCTCATAGCATCACAAACCTTTAAGGTAGAATGGTGAAGAGGTTGTGGTTTCTTTGATTAATTTTCATAATTATACTTTTATAAGTGACTTTATATTTGCAGCATCCAACAATCTAATACATACTAGGACATAGCGGCAGAACCAAGGGGAGGCCAGCAGGGGCTCAGGGCCCTACAAAACTTCTTTTTTAAAATATAACAAATAATAAGTTTTTCAATACTAAATTATTATTTTATTAGTTATGTTTAACTTTAATAGGCTAAATATCTGTGTATCTCTATGTAAGTGGAAAACAAAAGCTTTTCAATTAATTCATTTCCTTTACTGTCTCTCTCTCTTTCTTTTATGCAAACCTAGTTGAAAAAATTAATAATACAAAGCATAAAAGTTAAAGCAAAGTTGCTGCCAATTAATTCATCGAAACAATAAGGTAATTAATAATTTATTTATTTTATGTTTGTTAAGAATTTAATGAATATATATATATATATATATATATATAATTCTGCTCTCTTTTTTTAGATCTGCTAGTTTTATCATTTTTTATTTCTTGTTATAGTGAATGTTGTTTTTTCTCATTTATTGGATATATTTTATGGGTTTGCTTGTTTCGATTACGCTTGGATTTTTTTATGTTTTGTTTTTAGTAGAGCCACTAAAATTATCAATTTTTTATGACGTGTACCTTACTATCACCAAGCCCAATATACAATTAGACATGGTCTTTCTAGCCAAATTGAGTTCTTTGAAGAGTGTATACCTAACTTTGATTCAGTGTAAATTTTTTTTTAGGAACAAGTAATCCCATTTTTTATGTTAGATATGCTTTTATATATCAATTTCTTTTTTTAATATGTTAATTTTTCTTTCATATGTCAGTTTGGTTTACATGTAAAATTTATTTTTGGTTCTGATTATTGCTTCAAGACATTGGTATTTGTATTTATTTTTTAAATAGAAAATAATAAAAATTTATGATGTTTTGATTTTAGGTTAAACCATGAACAAAATAAGAAGAATTGATTCTTTTTTTGAGAAAAAGAGGAAAATTTTTGATAACTCATAGCCTAGTGAATCAACTACAATGTGTAATGTTAAAGTTATGGTTGAACAACTTTAATGTGCTTCAGTTTATGAAAAACCTGCATTGATTAATGAGTAGCCTCCTACTAGAATCAACATTGCTTATTTGATTAGAAATCCAAGCAATCATCCTCAAATTTGGGAATACCTAGTTAATCAATAAGATGAAATTAGAAGGCCATATATTAATTTGGGGCCATATCAACCTTTGATTTCTGAATATCCGCTGACTGGTAAAAAACATCCTCGTCGATTTTGGTCTCATTGGTTCAAAAGTTATCTATGCCTTGAATATTCAGAGAAAAATACTGCATTTTATTTCCCTTGCTATCTATTTTCAAGTAAGTCATCTGGAAAGTCAGGATTAGACACATTTACTGTTAATAAATTCAATTGTTGGAAGAAAGTTAATAAAGAGGAATGATGTGTTTTTTTAACTCATATGGGAAAAGGTCTAAATTCAGCTCATAGATTTGGTAAGAGGTGCTTGGAAAATTTGAAAAATCAGTTATGTCATATTGAGAAGGTAGTTAAGAGGCAAACTACTTGAGAAATTCTAAATAATAGATTGCATATTAAAGCTTCAATAAATATTGTTCGTTGGCTCACATTTCAAGCATATGCTTTTAGAGGACATGATGAACGTCCAAAATAAAAAAATTGTGGTAATTTTTTTGAAAAAATTAGAACTTTTAGCATCATATTATGAACAAATAGGTGCTCTTGTTTTGGATAATACTCCACAAAATGCTAAATACATCTCGCATCAAATTCAAAAGGAAATTTTGCATGTCTTTGCTAGAAATGTTCAATCTTTAATTCCTCATGAGATTGGTGATGCAAGATTTTGCTTAATTGTTGATGAAGCTTAAAATGAATCCAGAACAGAGAAAATGGCCCTTGTTATTAGGTTTGTTGATAGAAGTGGATTTATACGAGAATGATTTTTGGATATAGTTCATGTCAAAGACACAACTACTTCAACTCTTAAAAAAGAGATTTTCTTTGTTTTATCTCATCACAATCTTGATATTCAAAATATTAGGGGCCAAATGTATGATGGTGCTAGTAATATGCGTGGAGAGTGAAATGGATTGCAAGCTTTATTCATTAACTATTGTCCTTATACATGTTACGTACATTGCTTAGCTCATCAATTACAATTGGCTCTTTTTACTGCAGCTAGAGAAATTTCTAATGTTCACACTTTTTTTCAGAACTTGATTTTTATTATTAACATTGTTAGTGCTTCTTGCAAGCATAATGATGAATTATGGGCTTTTCAAGCAGCTATAATTGAACATTTAGTTGATATTTATGAGATTGAAATGGGTAAAAGAGTTAATCAAGTAGGTGGTTTGTAACGACCTGGAGATAGCAGATAAAGTTCGCACTTCAAATCCATTTGTAGTTTGATAAAAATGTATGGGGCAACTTGCTTGATTCTTGAAAACATCGTTTTAGATGAATCTACTTATTCTCAACGTGGTGATGTGACCTTTTCATTTAAGTTGTTAATATTATTTGATTTTGCATTCATCTTACATATAATGAAGAATGTTATGAGAATTACTTATGTGCTTTCCCAAGCTTTGCAATAAAAATCTCAAGACATTAAATGCTATGTATAATTGCTGATTTATGTCAAGAATTGGTTGAAATAGAAAAATCAACAATTTATCAACTCATTGACAAGTTGATTCGGTTTATTTTTA
>NW_011503158.1:7388-12751 GCF_000495115.2 Populus euphratica
TGATCTTGCTGTAAAACAAAATCAATAACAGTTGAGCATCACTATCGAGTTGATATATTTATAGCTATCATTGATCAACAGTTACAAGAGCTAAATAATAGATTTAATGAGCAGACAATTGAACTTCTTAAGTTGAGCGCAACTTTAGATCCTAAAAATAACTATAAATTATTTGGTGTTAAAGATATATGCTTACTTGTTGACAAGTTCTATCCTGAAGACTTTTTTGATAAAAAAAACTCATTTGAGATTTCAATTACAGCACTATAAGCTTGATGTGCCCAATCATCCAAAGTTAAAGAATATGTCATCAATTGCTGATTTATGTCAAGAATTGGTTGAAATAGAAAAATCAACAATTTATCAACTCATTGACAAGTTGATTCGGTTTATTTTGACTTTTCCTGTTTCGACAGCAACAACTGAACGAGCTTTTTTAGCGATGAAGATTATTAAAACAAGACTTTACAATCGGATGGAGGATGATTTTCTTGCAAATTATTTAATTATCTATATAGAAAAAGAAATTGTTGAAAGATTCACAATTGATATGATAATCAATGATTTCTACTCCATGAAAGAACGACGAGAACAATTAAATTAAATATGTAAGAATCATTTTTTATTTTATTTCAAAGTTTTATCAAACATAAATAATATATCTCTTTAACTAATGTTTCTTATATATTTTGTATATTTATATTTGATAGGTGTAAAGACCAACAAAATTAAAATGATGAATATATTATGAAGATGACATTAATTTAATAGCTTTGACTCAATTTGATATTATTTTAAACATTTTATTTCATATAAAAATCATCATATATTTGTAGTTACTTCTTTGAATAAAACTAAATCATGTAATTTTTTTTATTTTTACAATTAATGTATAGTAAATTAAAAAAAAATATCTTTTTATATTATTTTGGCTTCTATTAAATAATCCTAGCTCTGCCTCTCCTAGCACATATATTAAATTGAAGCAAAAATAAATAATTAAATTAAAGCAACAAAGAATAACTGAACTAAAATAAAACAGAAATATTATGTAAGCGATTAAAAATTGATTTAGATGCAATTGCTAGGCTTGCTCGAGAGGATGGGCATGGACAAAGTCGAAGAGATCGTACATGCCATCTGTATATACGCGGATTGGCCCTGCCTTCACCTCACGAGATAGGACGATGAATTTGAAGGTAAATTACTGAATAAGAAAGCAAAAATTTATAGCCCATGCCATTAATTATAGCAGTACATAATGGTTTTGTGAGAGCTTTCAGAGTGAATGTAATAGCAAAAAACCTTCCACGTTTAGTTTATTTGCAATTTAATTATAATAATGTGCATGACAACTCTAATATTAAATAATATTCGTAGGAAAATTACTGTACTTTTTTTTATAAAACAATTGTGCTTGTTTTTACTCTTTTTTTTTTGTTTTGCATGTTTTTTCCTCAAGATTGTCTTCTTATTCTTCTTTATTTTTTTTCTCCACATTGTTTTTTGTTTTTTTTCTTTTTTCTAGGTTTTGCATTTTTTTTTGGTTTCCCAAGATTGTCTTCTTCTTCTTTTATTTTTTTTTATTTTTGTATTTTTTTAAATTATCTTTGTTAATATTTTTAATATTAAACTGATTGAGAATTTAATTATGCATTTTTTTTCTTTAAAACATTATGGATTACTGTAATGTTTCTCTGCATGATTTTTTTTATAAATTTTTTTTATAAAATAATCTTTGATAATTTTTATATTTTTTATATTGAGCTGGTTGAGAATTTTACTTAGTATTTTTTTCTTTAAAATACTGTAAATTGCTATAATGTTTCCCTCCATAATTTTTGTTTTGCTATAATGTTTCTCAACATATGTTTTTCCAAAACTATATTTGTCGATTTTTTTTAATATTGAACTCGTTGAAAATTTAACTTTAACTTTCCCCGCATGTTTGTTTTTCCTTTTTTTTCCCCAAACTTGTCTTCTTCTTTCTTCTTCTTTTTATATTTTTTTTAGAATTATTTTTTTTATTTTTTTTATATTAAGCTAGTTGAGAATTTAACTTTATAGTTTTTTTCTTTAAAACACTGTGGATTGTTATACTGTTTACTCATATAGTTTTTTTATGATTTTTTTTTTTAAGGATTGTCTTTATCGATTTTATTTTTTTCATATTAAGCTGATTGAGAATTTAGTTTTGTAGTTTTTTATTATTAAAAAATTATGGAATGTTACAGTATTCCCCCACATAATTTTTTTTCTTATGATATTTTTTAAAATTATTTTTATTAATTTTATTATTTTTAATATTGAGTTGAATGAGAATTACAACCGTAGATTTCCTCATGAAATACTATAAATTGCTACAGTATTTCTCTATATGATTTTTTTTATATATAATTTTTTTTTAAATTATCTTTATTGATTTTATTTTTTTTAATATTAAGCTACTTAATAATTTAATTTTATAGTTTTTTTCTTGAAAACATTGTAGATTACAACAAGTTTTTTCCTTATAATTTTTTTATGATTTTTTCTATAAACCTACATAAACAGACATGCATGCCACAAGCCAACAATATTGCACGGGCATAGCATGTAGTAACTTTACAAAACTGGCGTGATATCAGTTTTAAATATCTCAAAACCTTAATATTTGAAATTTAGGGAAACTCATCCTCTCCAAAACCAAAAAAAAAAAAAAAGTAAGCTACTTACTCAACATAATTATCAGAATATAATAGTTGATGAAAAATAGATAAATTCATCTTTGTAAAAAAAATGTAATGAAATTTTCACCAACTTGAGTTCCTTTATCATTAAACTAGTTAGGTGATCCATACTATGCCGCAAATTAATTTGTTTTACCATAAAAAATATATAAAAAAACTAAGATCTAAAAGCATTATGTCTATCTGCAAAGTTAAACTTAAAAACTTTGGGTTTGACTGCAACATCTGACCCAAGAGTAATATTTATAATATAAGTAATAATATTTTAAATATAAATAATAATATTAAACTTATCTGATGCAAGTTCGTATCATATTTTATCCCTTAAAATTAAATTTATAGTTTTTCTTCGATAATAATAATATTTTTAAAAATATTTTTTAATGATAACAATAACAATAATACTAATGATTATAAACTTAGATCATGTGCCCCAACTAGACCTAAGTTTTTGGGGTCTAGTTCTCCTAAGAATAATAAAAATAATAATATTTATAATATTAGTATTAATATTAAACTTGTCTTACCCAAGTTCTTGTAGTCTTTAATTTCTTTAAATCAAATATATGGTTTTTATTCAATACTTATAATATTTTTTTTCTAAATTCAATAACAATAATAATAACAATATTAAAAATAAGAATAACACTAATAATTATAATTATAATAATTAGCATAATAATGACAACGACGATGACAACAAGAAGAACAATAATATTTTTTTAACTTTACCCTTCAAGTCAAATCTATAGGTTTTTTTCAATAGTAATAATTTTTTTTCAAACTTATTAATAATTATAGTAATAATACTAATAATAATGGCAATAATAATATTTATAATAATATTAAATATGATGACCCGAGTTCTTATAGTTTTTAATTTTACCCTTTAAATTAACTCTATGGTTGTTTTTTCATATTAATAATATTTTTTTTAAAATTTATTAATTAATTATTATATTATAATATTAATAATAATAATAATAATTTTAATATTAATAATAATATTAAACTTGCATGACCTTAATTTAAGTGAGTTTGACGCAATACCAGATCTAAGAGTATTAGATGTGGGTCTAGCTGAAATGTCATATCATACAAGTATGCTAATTAAATAAAAAAATAATATTAAATAATGAAATTATAAAAAAAATTAATTAAAAAGAAAAAACACAAAGCAAAGCACTATTCCAATGAACATTGTATTGCGAGTAAGGATATAGTAAAATCCCCTCTCAAGATCATAATAATCTAATGAAAAGCAAACAAAACAAATCATGAAGTTTAATTATTAATCAAATTGATATTAAAAGAAAAAACTAAGTAAGCAAAAGAAAAAAAATCTAAATTAACTAGATTAACCCGTCAAACCTGAAATCCGTATCATGAGATTGTGATAATTAAATAGGAAAAAATTTAATATTAATGAACTAAGTAGAATAAAATTGAACAAAATCAATCGGGCTAACTCACTAAACCAGGTTGACTCATTAAACTTGAGATCCATGTCATGAGAATGTGATAACTAAATAGAAAATAAATTAATACAAAAAATAAATTAAATTAAATTAAACAAAAAATTTAATTAAAAAGAAAAAAATAAAGAAAAAAACAAAGCAAAGCACTCTTTCAATTAATAGTACTTTACGAGGAGGGATATAATAAAATCCCTTCATAAGATCATGATAATTCAATGAAAAGAAAACAAAACAAATCATTAAGTTTAATTCTCAATCAAATCAATATTAAAAGATGAATTGGAAGAAAAACTAATAAAAAAAATCTAAATCAACTAAATTAACCTATCAAACATTAGATCTATATCATAAGAGTATGATAACTAAATAGAAAAAAAATTAATATTAATAAACTAAATTTAAAAAAAATAAATAAACAAGGAAAAAAACAAAAAAAACATATAACTAAAAGACATTGAATATTTCACTATAAATTACACAATAAAATCTGCCATAAAAAACTAATCTAATTTAGTTATAATTAGTGACATGATCCTTCAAAATGAACTATCTTTGAGTACTAATCTAGCATATATAGTTTTACAAGGCCGTCTCGCATAACTCCTAAAAACGCTAACCTTTTCTTTCTCAAACACATAATTAAAAATTATATAAAAATATATATTAAAAGACATATCAATTAGAATAAAAATAAAATTAGAATAAAAAAATAAAAAACAATGATAATTCATGAGATTGAGATAACCCGATAAAACAATTAAGGAAAACCATAAACAAATATTTTTTTAAAAAATTGAACGATGAAATTAAAAAAGAAAATGAGTAAAAAATAAAAATATTAACCTACATTGACTTTTTAAATCCATAACCTAGGTCATTGCACTAAAAGTATCATAAATAAAAAAATTATAAAGGCTAACACCTAGCAAATCAAATGTTTAAAGGATAAAATTAAAGGAAAAAATCAATTAAACAAAAAGATTTAAAACAAAAAATTATAATTAAAAGATTAAGGATAAAAAATGAAATAAAAAATAAACTAGAGAACAATTAAATTTTTTTTATTAAAGAGTTAAATTAAAAAGAAAAATAACTTTAATAAAAAAAAATAAAATAATAAGGATTAAATTAAATAAAAATAATATATCATAAACTT
>NW_011500231.1:0-6452 GCF_000495115.2 Populus euphratica
CTCCACATATCGCCAAAATACTGAACAGCTCTCGGGTTGGAGGACAGATTCGGGCTTCTTTATTGTTGCAACAATTTGGACTTGAAAATGACCTTTTTAGATCTTACCTTTCCATCCATATAAAGTAGACCTAAATCTAATATCTATAGCTCCAGATATGACCCAATTACCGAACAGTGTTCCAGTTTGGATTGCATCGACAGCTCTTTTCTAAGTTTGGTCATCTCTTTATCCTTTCAATTTCATTTCTTAAATTCATCAATCAATCCTTTCATTTATGTGATAGTCCTGCATTTAAAATGAACATTTACCACAAATTAAAGGTATCTTATATTATTAGATATATTATTATAAAACATGCTTTAGTTAAGGAGTTCTTCATACTTCAAGTTCAAAATGATGATATAAAACCTTGATAAAAATGCACTTTTAAGTATTAATCACACCCCCCAACCAGCTTATTACTAGTCCGTAGTAATCAAAGCGTTAAAATAAAAAAACAATTTACAAATTTCACAAAGCAAGGTATTCATCATTTAACTTCCATTAATCTATCCAAATAAACAAACTCTCATTAAATTTATATACCTGCTCAATACCTCTTAACAAGATATTCATAAACCTTTCTTTTGTGCTCAATGTATCAACACATAATTATGGGGCTTTTCTTGGAAGAAAACAAAATTTTTTGTTCTAATGTTTAAGGTTAACTTCCTTGGGTTGGGATTATTATTTTTGTCTTTTTATTTCTTTTTTTCTTTTAAATATATATACATATGAGCTTAGTAACTCGGGTTGCAGATACTGATATGTAGATAGTGCAATGTTTGATTCCCTTAAGCTTTTTTCCTCAATCCATATAACAAGCATTGGGCCAATAGCTCCCAAGTCAGTTGACTTTAGAGTGTTAGGTGTTAAAACACCCCTTCAGGCTTAATTACTTAGGTTAGGGAGGCTACGAAACCAAACTTATCTACATTTTTATTTTCTTTTTTTTGTCTTTTTTTTGTTTTTTTTTTAAATTATATACCATCCATTTTCCTTTAGTTGTTACCTTTAACAAAAGAACATAAATAATGTAATAATCCAATATGCAACCCACAATCAAATGTTAAAGTGTGTTTGTGTAAATTAAGGTTTAAGAATACATGTTAAATAAGTATATGAGCAGAATTAAGTGATAATAATGCGAGAGTTTGTAAATCTGAATATTTCATGAAGTATTATAATAGACCTTGTTAAGAATGATTACTAAGATGCGTCTCAAAAGTTCTCCTTACTCTACCATCATAGTAACAACAATTTTGCACATGCTTTATGAAATAGAAAACACAGTTGTTTTTTTTTAGCTACTACCCTCTCCCCCCAGCTAAAACGAGAGATTGTCCTCAATGTTTAAAGGTAGAAAGATAGAGTATAGAAGATATCACCTGAAATAACGAACATTGACAAACCTGAAACACACTAAAACAAATATAAGTAACAATAAAACACAATAATAAAACCAAAAGACACAAAGATTCACAAATGAAGGCTCAAATCCAATCTAAGCTTTTTACGGCTTTCCTTAGTTGACCAATTTATGTAACTCATGGAAGGATCAATTACAATAATGAAATATTGTAGTTGGTCAATCAATTGTTCAGCAGTAGTAGTAGAGATTATGATTTGTCGTGCAGAAGATGTTAGAAATTCCTGTTCCACAGCATGATCAAGAAAAGACAACAACTTATCATAATAACCATTAGCATTTAACAAACCTATGGGTTTATAGTGAATGTGCAATTGGGCCCAAGAGGAAATATGAAAGATCTCTTCCAATGTGCCTAGACCACCTCGTAAAGCAATGAAGGCATCACCATGGTTAAGCATTACATTCATTCGAGCTAACATTGTGGAGACCTGAAGTTCTTCTCCAATTGTTTTTCCAATGGTGTCCCCTTTTGCTAAAGCTTCGGGGATAACCCCCAAAACTTGACTACCTCCTAAAAATGTAGCTATTGACACACCTCCCATTAACCCAAGACTGCCTCCCCTATACACTAAATGAATCTTTCTCTCAGCTAGCACTTGACCAAGATGATTTGCTGATTCTAAAAACTCTTTTTCTTTCCTAGGACTAGATCCACCGAAAACACAAATATTTCTACATGATGACCTGAGGAACTTGCCATTTTTACACACTTCTATATTTGTTGAATGTATGGGTTGAGTAGAAATGAAAGGAAGGAAGAGAGGGTTTTATAGATGAGAAATTAGAAAGGCAATCATACCACCTATATGTAGGCCAGCTGCAGTGTCACTCTCTCTCTCTCTCTCTTTATTTATTTACTTTTGAAAAAGCATGTGTATGTACAGGTAGTTGTGATTGTGGCTCACATCTTCCCTTGGTTTTACGTCCAAGAACGACTTAAACGCCCTCTATGGGTCGGGGATAGGCTTCCCATCCAGTTTTCTTAAAAACTAGCAAACAGGGTCTTTTTTAGTCAAATTCCCAAGACTAAGTCGATCATGTTCTTTATGAAATAGTGGCCATAAATCATGAATTGCACGATGCACATCTCTACTAGGATGCGTCTCAAGAGTCAATAGAAGATTATCTAAAGACTCCTTACTCAGGCCATCCTTAATGAATTGTATATTACAAGTTCATCTAGCACATCGATGACAGACTTTTAGTCGTTTTGCACAACGTTTCTTTGCAAAAGTGCTTTTACCTGTTCCAGGCATGTGTGAAATGAAGAAGTTAGAGGACTCACCTGATAATCGGACCTTTGCTTCAATCAACCAACGAATATGTTCAGGAATTCCATGATTCATTAACAATCTCAATCTTGAACATCTAGCACGGTAAATTTTTGTAATCGCATTCTGAGGCAGAGCGGGAAAATACTTTTTCAATTTTTCAAGATTAGTGTCCATTTTCAAATGAGAATTGGAAGAGAGATTCAAATAATTGCATAAATATATACACAAATATCAGTTATTATGGGCAACTGAAAGAACCGACTTAAGTCACGGAGTACCGTTGTCCGCCATTTGACTGGGGTCAGAGAAACTAGCAAAAATCACTCAAAAAGAAACACAAAAACAATGTAAGAAAAACAAAATAATCAACCTTTGTCTACAAGATCATTCAAACCAGTTGATTCATTTTCACTAGAAAAATTATCAAAGTAAGCTTTCAAACGATGCCCATTTTCCTTAAAAACATTGTCATTCATTGAATTCTCAATATCAGAGGCCCCATAAGGATTGTTCCATCTTGATCTTAGCTCTCTAGGGAATGAATAGAGTTGAGAATTATAAAACAAAACTTTTTTACCAGTGTCAACTTTTTGACAATTTTCACAAGTTTTGCAGAATGCATGTGTGTCCTTGAACATGGTGGGCCAATAAAATCCATTTTGAAAGATTTTTATAGCTATCTTTTTTTGACGAGAAATAACTTCCACAAGCTTCAGAATGACAAAGTTTAATGACACTACTTACCTCATTGTCGGGAATGAATCTTTGAAATATTTCATCACGACAATATTTGAATAAGTTGGGGTCATCATAATAAAAGCTCTTCACTTCGTTCAAAAACTTTTCTTTGTCTTGGGTACTCCAATCAACCGGAAAATCTCCTAAAGTAAGAAAATTGATATTTTTATCATACCAAGGCATTGGACTAAGAGAAAGTAAGGATTCGTTAGGAAAGTAATCATCGATTGGTGTGATGTTAGATGTCGAATTTGCTGTCACTTTTGACAAAAGATCCGCATCAACATTTTCGATGCGTTTTTCATCCGTGATTTCTTCCTCAGAATAAATCATTTGCAAATCTTCAGATTCACCAATTCATTTTTACTTAAAGTAGATTCAAGTTGATCATAAACTAATTCGTCAATATGATCTACTTCTTGTAAATCATTATCATCTCCAGGTTGCTTACAAATGTTGAAAATATTCATCTCCACTATCATGTTTCCAAATGATAGCTTCATCAGTCCATTCCTACAATTAATCAATGCATTAGAAGTTGTAAGAAACGGACATCCTAAAATAATAGGAAATGAATTACATACTTCAACAGGTTGTGTGTCCAAGACAATAAAATCCACAGAATAAATGAATTTATCGACTTGCACTTTTACAGATCTATCGGCAAGTAAAAGAGATATAGAAGTTGGTTTTAACTCACCTAGATTGAGACTTTGAAAAACTGAATATGGAAGTAAATTCACACTAGCTCCAAGATCCAGTAAAGCTCTTTCAATTTTATGTTCTCCAATAAAGCAAGAAATTGTAGGACAACCAGGGTCTTTATATTTCAAAGCATTATTGTTTTGAAGAATAGCACTTACTTGTTCAGCTAAAAAGGCTTTCTTTTTCACATTCAGTTTCCTCTTCACAGTGCATAGATCTTTCAAAAATTTAGCATAGGAATGAATCTGTTTAATAGCATCCAACAAAGGTATTTTGATTCTTACCTATTTGAAAGTTTCAAAATTTTCAGAGTTGTGATTAACTTTCCTTTGTTTGGTCATGGCTTGAGGAAATGAAAGTACTGGCAGAGAATTAGTCTTTTCTTTGCAATTTTCAGATTCAACCCCTTCCTTACCCTCAGAGATTGACTCATCATCTTTCTCATAAGGTTCAAGAGAGGGTTTTTTAATAACCTTACCACTGCGAAAAGTAATGACTGATTTGACTTGATCCATACGTTGGCTTCCGGAACTACTTGCATTTGTATTGTATTGCCCCTTGGGATTTTGTTGTGGTTGAGATGGAAACTTACCTTTCTCTTGGAAACTGAGAGCAGATGTTAATTTTGCAAGAGTATCTTTAAAATCTGTCATGTTTTGAGCAAGTTGAGTATTGATTGTCTCTTGCTTTTCAATGAATGCATGCAATGTTTCCTCAAGATTTCTTTTAAGAGGTGGAGCATAAGGAGGTGCATATCCATGAGAACTTTGGAAATTGTGGTGTGCTTGAAATGGTGGTTGTGAAGTTTGTGCATTGTTGTTCTCACTCTTCCAACTAAATTTTGGGTGATTTCTCCAACCAGGGTTGTATGTTTGTGAGTATGGGTTGTAGTTGGCCCTTTAGAAACTGTTTAAAGCATGGGCTTGTTCATGGAGACATTCCTTAAAAGAAGGAAAGGTTTGACAATCATTGGTTGAGTGTTCATTTCTTTCACAGATTTGACACACAATATTTTCAACATATTTTAATTGACCACTTTTTTTCAATTCTAGTGCCTCGACTTTTCTAGCTAAAGATGCAAACTTGGCTTAGAGGTCATGATCTTCCCTAAGGTTGTACATACCTCCACTAGATGTATGAGGCTGAGTTTTACTCGGTGTCTCATAAGTACCCGCAGTGTCCCAATTTTGAGCATTTTCAGCTAACAAGTCTAAGTACTCCATTGCTTCATCAGGGTTTTTATCTTCAAAAGTTCCATTGTACATCAATTCAACCATTTGCCTATCTCTAGGTGTTAACCCTTCATAAAAATGTGAAACCAATCTCCATGTTTCAAAACCATGACGAGGGCAAGTACTAAGCAAGTCTCGATACCTATCCCAACAATGGGAAAATGTTTCTCCTGGTTTTTGAGTGAAAGTGGTGATTTGTCTTTTGAAAGAGTTTGTTCGATGAGATGGAAAAAACTTCTTTAAAAACTATTGTTGCATTTCATCCCAAGCACGAATGGATCCTAGACTCAAATTTTGTAGCCATGTTTTAGCTTTATCTTTTAATGAAAAAGGAAAAAGCTTTAATCTGATGGTGTTCATGCTACAATTTAAATTATTATATGTGTTGCAAACCTCCTCAAATTCCCTTAAATGCAAGTATGGATTTTCCAATTCTAAGCCATGAAAAGAAGGTAAAAGTTGAATAATACCTGGCTTAAAATTAAAATGAGATGCATCGGGAGGAAAAACTATGCATGATGGTGCACTTGTTCTTGTGGGATTCATGTGGTCTCTAAGTGTTCTAGCACGGTTATTCTCATTATTCTCATTATGAAGTGATTGATTATCTTCTTCGGCCATATTTTCTGAAAATGATGAGGATACCCTACAAAGTCTACCACTTGATGTACGTGACCACACTCTCATGCACGTGTAGGAATAAAATAAAAAAAAAAAGAAGAAAGCAAAAGAAGGAGGAAGAAAACAAAATAAAAAGAAACAAAGTTATATACAAGAAAAGTGAAAAGAGAAAATAAAATAAATACTATAATTTATACAAGAACTTACCTCCCCGGCAACGGCGCCAAAAACTTGACACGACTAAAAGATTGATGTCTTCTCCCAAGTGCAGGAGTGTCGAAGTAATAAATAACCCGGCAAGACCGGGGTCGAACCACAGGGAGGTTAATTGTACAAATTATAAACAACAATTATAAAACAACAATAACAACAACAGTAATAATAATAATAATAATAATAATAATAATA
>NW_011500231.1:7218-10700 GCF_000495115.2 Populus euphratica
TAACGTCACAATTGGAGCCAGTTAAAAACATGAAAGTTGTAGGAAATTGTCTCAGATGTCTTGTGTAAAAAATTCAGCTCATTTCGACTTCTAGAACTCCAGATATGGCCAAAATACTTCTTTGTTCTTGCAATAATTTGGACTTGAAAATTACCTTTTTAGATCTTGGGCTCCATATGAAAGTTGTAGGCCTATGTCTTACCTTTCCATCCATATAAGGTAGACCTAAATCTAATATCTATAGCTCCAAATATGACCCAATTACCGAACAGTGTTCCGGTTTGGATTGCACCGACATCTCTTTTCTAAGTTTGGCCATCTCTTTATCCTTTCAGTTTCAGTTCTTAAATTCATCAATCAATCCTTTCATTTATATGATAGGCCTACATTAAAAATAGACATTTACCACAAATTATAGGTATCTTATATTATTAGATACATCATTTAAAATGAACATTTACCACAAATTAAAGGTATCTTATATTATTAGATATATTATTATAAAACATGCTTTAGTTAAGGAGTTCTTCATACTTCAAGTGCAAAATGATAATATAAAAACCTTGATAAAAATGCACTTTTAAGTACTAATCATCTAACATAACGACAAAAATTTTGTTGCGGGAAGGATATAGCCCAAGTTCGTGGGACTGATTCGAAGGATTTTTTCTAGACCAAGGACTGAATCGAAAAGTGTTAAAATGAGGGATTTAATGGAAGAAGGATATGGAAAGCTGGAGAGGGGGGCATCATCATCATAAATGGAAGGATTTTTACCACACCGAATAAGGAAAATATGACTTTGCAGCTGCACCCTGCATCTGATTTCTTTCCCTTTTTCTCTGTTGTTTTCCTTTCTCATCACGTCTGATTGTTGGAGCTAAAGACCACGTTTTTGTTGCCTCATTTCAAAGGGAGCAGCTGGCCCTATAGAAGGAAAGAAAAGAGCCACACCATCCTCCAAAACTGGAAAGAAATCAGACGTAAAGCACCACCACAAAATCAGAATATTGCAGTTTCCTTTTGTGTTTTTTTTTATTGCAAATCAGTAGGGATTTGCGTCCTACGATTAATGCATTGAATCCTTCCTAAATAGATATATGTTAGACTATATATAAGCCCCTATAATGACCTAGGGCGGCAATGAAAGAAAGGGAGGAGAAGAGAGGAAAAAGAGTAGCAAAGGTGAGCACAAAAATAAGAGAAGAAATGGAGAGAAAAGGAAGAAAAACGAATACACCAAAAGAAAGAAAAAACGAGGGGGCAGGGAGTTAGTAAAAACATATAGAGGAGAAAGGAGAGGCAGGCGACGGGGAAACCACCTATTTCGTTTGTTTTAGCATCTCTATTTTCTCCCGTCATCTATCAATAGCTAAGGAGGCACAACTTCTTCAATTCCATTCCCAGACGAACAACATCGCTGCTGCTTCTTCAATTCCGTTCCCAGCCTCCTTTGTATTTTTTTTTTATACTAGGCATTCAGTTTTCCATTCCCAGGTCTATTTTTTCTTTCATCCTACAACATGAATTTTTTTGCTTTTAAGTTTGCACTGCTCAAGTGAATTAATTCACTTGAATAGTATTCACCAGCCTCTTTTGTATTTTTTTTTTTATATTAGGCATTTGGCTTTCCGTTCCCAGGTTTTCCCCAGCCTCTTTTGTATTTTTTTTTTTATATTAGGCATTTGGCTTTCCGTTCCCAGGTCTGCTTTTTTCTTTCATCCTACAGCATGCATTTTTTTGCTTTTAAGTTTGCACTGTTCAAATGAATTAATTCACTTGAACAGTATTCACTAGCCTCCTTTGTATTTTTTTTTTTACTAGGCATTCGGTTAAAGCTATTTCTTCACTCTGAATAATTAGTTTATGTTTAGAAAAAAAACCAACGCATTGCCTATTATTTCTATCATGATTTTTGAGTTCAGCTTGTTATCCATGTAAAAAGGGTTTGCCTATTCATGTTTAGGAACTTTTGGATTCAAGGATTTTCCTTTTGTTTTCCTTACACTCACTGGAGAACAAATCAACCGGTCCTTTTTTTTTTTTTTTAGTGATTGCTCCCAAATTTATTTTGTGCTTGCTATTGCGCATTGAGTTGGCTTTGATTTTTTTTTTATTTTGCTTGAAGCTTATTATAAATCTTAGAATATATATGACGGCTGTTTAGTTTTTATTGCGATTTTTCTTTTGTGTTTATTTGTGATTCTTGTTTTTTTCAATAATTTTTTTTTAAAAGTTTGTTTGTGTGTTGCATACAGCCAATACCCTAACATGTTTTGAATATTTTTTTTATACCAAAAAATATTGAAAGATTTAAAAATGTGTTTTCGCATAGATTTCTTAAACAAAAAAATTTGTTTTCTTGCATTTCTGGATTTTACAACATGTTTGTAAAACTCTAAAGGGTATTGGTCAATATTCCAAAAAATATAAAAAATCTTATTTGGGGGGGGAATTCATCTATTATTCACTGCTAATGTTTGGATAAAGAAATCCTTAAAGGATGAATATCCAAAATATTATTGGGAATAATTTGTTATTATTCACTGTTAATAATTGGATAAAGAAACCCGGAGTGGTAAATATCTAAAATAATTTTCCAGGAATAATAAATCTGCACATACCCTTGAAAGAAGCCTTGATTATAATCGAGGATATTTTAATTTTTTTCTCCACGATTTATGAGTCATGAGAGTATAAACACTAAGATAAAAAAAAAAAGATTTTTAAAGCACTCAAGATTTCTAATATTTGTCCCTCCTCTTGGCGATTTACGAATCGCAAAGTCTTGAAATACCAAGGAAAAAATGAGCTTGTACAGCACATTGAATCTCCTTGGATTTATTTCTTAATAAATTTAGTTAGAATCAAATTGAGAAAAAAACTAATGGGATTAGAAAACACCAACATCATAACAATTATAAGACAAACCAAACACCAAGCAGTTTACCTTAGGTAGGGCGTACTAGGGGTGCTAACACCTTCCCTTTACGCAACCAGTCTCTTGCCTTAGAATCTCTGAAAGACCAGTTAGGTTTTCTAGTGACCATAATACTAGGTGGCGACTCCCTTTTACACGAAAATAAAACTAAGAGACCCCAAAATCAATAGATGGTCGCCACGACGCCGCACTCCGCTCGCGAGGGTGCGACAGGATGACGACTCCACTAGGGACTTTAGGACTAAGCTTGATATTTGTTTTTTTTATTATTATGTTATGTGTTGTTTTTTTTACTATGAATGATATTTTGTTTAAAAGTTTTAGCATGCATCTTCACATTCTGTCATACATGGTATAGTCATGCATGATCACTTTATTATTATTATTATTTAGGGAACACACAATAAACTTTAAGTTAAGTGGGGGACTAGCAGCTTGCCTTATGACTTGAGTCAAGGTTTAAGTTTGTGTAAACCCCAACTCTTTGCTGAGTGTTTAGACTGATAATGATTAGTACATGTGCCATCCCACTATCTGCTGA